>NC_072377.2:104128636-104431666 GCF_028885625.2 Pongo pygmaeus
AACAAATCTGGACTATTTTATTATTAAATATAAAAGAGATTTCTGTGATGAACAGATTGACAAATTTACAAAAAGGGGCTATCAAAAATATTCAATGTATACATAGAACAGAATAAATTAAAACACTGATGCTTTATAAAACCGAATAATTATTTGGAAAAAAAATGTTATTATTGTTTGGAAAATAGAATGTTTCTTCAAATAAATTTCTAACACTTGACAAAATAAAATTTTATCATGCATACATTCTAAATTTTTGTGTGCTTCTCAAGGATTAAGCATTTATTTTGGGTGTACTACATAGCTTCAATTATTTGGTACACATTTACAAGCAGCATAGTAAATTTATACAATATCATACATAGATACTAGCACAAGTTATATATCCTGAGAAGTGAAATCTTGAGGAACTGGGATTATATTTATTATTTTTCTATCAAGTATCACATACTTTAAAAATTACTTTAAATTGATTTTTAATTGACAAATAAAATTGTATGTATTTATCATGTGCAATGTGAAGTATATATACACATTGTGAAATGACTAAATCTCACTAATTAGCATATGTATTACCTCACATAGTTATTTATATAGTGAGAACATGTCCACTCAGCATTTTTAAATAAGTCAATAAATTGTTATTAACTATAGTCATCATATTGTACAATATATCTCTTCAATTCATTCTTCCTATCTCACTGAAATTTTGTATCCTTTAACAAACATCTCAACAACCACCCTCTCCCCCAACCACTCCAGTCTCTGGTAACCACAATTCTACTCTCTATTTCTATGAGATGAACTTTTTTAGATTCTTTATATGAGTTAGATGATGTAGTATTTGTTTTTCTGTGCCTGGCTTGTTCTACTTAATATAAACCTTTTCAGGTTTATCCACATTGTCACAAATAACAGGATTTCCCCATGTTTATGATTGAATAGTAGTTTATCATGTATACATGTTGAGTATCTCTTATCTAAAATGCTTGGGATCATAAGTGTTAGGAATTTCATGTTTTTTTGAATTTTGGAATATTTGCATATACATAATGAAATATCATGGGGATCGAGCCCAAGTCTAAACACAAAATTCACTTATGTTTTATATACACATTGTAAATGTAGTCTGAAAGTAATTTTATGCAATATTTTAAATAATTTTTTTGTATAAAACAGTTTGTGTACATTGAACCATCGAAAACCAAATGTGTCACCATCTCAGTCATCCACGTGGACAATCTGTGGTTGCTTAGCATCACCATCATTCCCAACTCTAAATTTATGGGGTACCAATAAGCAATCATTTTTCTACACTTACACATAAGTAGTGAATGATAAAAAAAAATACATGATTAATACAGTGAAAAAGAAGGTGCTCAAAGTGACCAAGTAGCATAATAGCATCACCAGAATACCTCTATCAGCATCTAAACATCAACAGCAACAAACAGCAGCAGGCTTTCAGTCTCCAGCTGTGATGCTGCATCTTGATTAAAAGGTTACTGTACATTGTATTTTATATTTTTAGGTGAAAATTTGGGTGTGTGAGAATAAAAGTAAATTACACCTGAAGGAATCTGGGAGAGTCTTTTCTCCCTTGGGGATGCTGAATAAACTGTGCTATGTGCCTGTGTTTTGACTGTGAATTATCACATGGGGCAGGTGTGGAATTTTCCACTTGTGGTGTCATGTTCACACTCAAAAAGCATTGGATTTTGGAGCATTTTGAATTTTGGGCTGTTATATTAAGAATGCCAACTTGTATATGCCATATGTTTTTATCCATTCATCCATTGATGAGGACTTCAGTTATTTTCATATCTTGGCTATTGTAAGTAATGCTACAATGAATGTGGGAGCTCAGATATCTCTTTGATGTACTGATTTCATTTCCTTTGGATATACACCCAATAATGAGATTGTTGGATCATATAGTATTTCTATTTTTAATTTTTTGAGGAACATCCGTACTGTTTTCCATGACTGAATTAACGTTTCCATTAACAGTGTGCGAGGGTTCCCTTTTCACCACATCCTCACTGACGCTTATTTTCTTGTCTTGATGATAGCCATTCTATCATGTGTGAGGTGATATCTCATTGTGATTATAGTTCTCGTTTCCCTGAATTAACAGTGTTGAACCAGTTTTCATACACCTGTTGGCCATTTGAATGTCTTCTTTTGGGAAATGTTTATTCAGGTCCTTTGCTCATTTTTAAATCAGGTTAATCTTTTTGTTTTTGTTATTGAGTTGTTCTCATTTGAAATATATTTTGGATATTAATCCATTGTCAGATGTATAGCCTGCAAATATTTTCTAACATTTTATAGATTGTCTCTTTACTTTGTTGATTGCTTCTTTTACTGTCAGAAGCTTTTCAGTTTGATGTAGTCCCATTTGTCTATTTTTGCTTTTGTTGCCTGAAGCACTTCATATTTTTTATAGCTATATTTTTTAATCCTCAAAGAATTACTTTGAAGTACTCCATAAATTTATTGATGAACAACATTTTTAACAGTATAAACTGATTTTCTGTTTTTGTTTTGTTTTTGAGACAGGGTCTCGCTCTGTTGCTCAGGCTGTAGTGCAGCGGCACGATCTCGTCTCACTGCAGCCTCTGCCTCCTGGGTTTCATGCGCGTCCGTGTGAAGAGACCACCAAACAGGCTTTGTGTGAGCAATAAAGCTGTTTATTTCACCTGGGTGCAGGTGGGCTGAGTCCGAAAAGAGAGTCAGCGAAGGGAGATGGATTATCATTAGTTCTTATAGGTTTTGGGTTAGGCGGTGAAGTTAAGAGCAATGTTTTGCAGGCAGGGGTGGATCTCACAAAGTACATTCTCAAGGGTGGGGAGAATTACAAAGAACCTTCTTAAAGGTGGGGGAGATTACAAAGTACATTGATCAGTTAGGGTGGGGCAGGAACAAATCACAATGGTGGAATGTCATCAGTCAAGGCTATTTTTACTTCTTTTGTGGATCTTCAGTTACTTCAGGCCATCTGGGTGTATATGTGCAAGTCACAGGGGATGCGATGGCTTGGCTTGGGCTCAGAGGCCTGACCCTGGGTTCAAGCAATCCTCTTCCCTCAGTCTCCTGAGTAGCTGGGATTACACGTGAGCGCCACTACACCCAGCTAATTTTTCTATTTTTAGTAGAGACGGGGTTTCACCACATTGGCAAGGCTGGTCTCGAACTCCTGACCTCAAGTCATCCAACCCCCTGGGCCTCCCAAAGTGCTGGGATTACATGCATGAGCCACAGCATGCGTGTAATCACAGACTTGATTTTAAGGGCACTTAGCTATTAGTCTGTATCGGGATTTGAACAAAATTTACTGATTGCAATTTTAGGTCTTTTAAACAATTACATAACATTTCCTTACACCTACTGTGGAATCTCTCAATTTAATACACTGAATATAATTGCCTTGAATACCAGAAGGTAGATTAGAACAAAGAGTTGATGGGTTTGTAAAAGTAATTTAGAAAACTTAACTTCAAAATATCTGATTCAAAGACTTTTTCTCTTCAAGGATGTTTGTGTATAACTTTTTAAAGGGGACCCAACCCTAGCAATTATAAGATTGTTACTGTAATCTCTTGGTGCAAATTTAAGTAATTCTCAGGACATTCCAACAAAACTATAAGGGAAAGATAATGTAGAGCATGAATTTTTACAAATCATTTAAATTGCTTTAAGAGCTGAAACAATGCAGAATGTAAGTATGTAAAGAAAAGTTTTACAATGTAAATTCTGCAAATAAATCTGACAGTAATACAATTTGAAAAGAAACGTTTGAAAATCATATCTAAAACTCCCATTCACACAAACAATATTTATTGAATATTTGTTTTATACCAGCATTGTTCCTGGTTCTGGAAATTCCCATTCTCTGTTCCCATAAGGTGGTGTAAAAGGACTAAAATAGATTCCTTAAATAGATCATTCATAATGCAATGAGAGTGACATGGAAAGAGTATTACGCAAAATAGATAAAGGAAGACTAACTCAGAGTGAAACATTCACTGACAGTTTTCTTAATTTAGAATGAATTTAAATTGTTAAAGAGGAGTTAGATAGGTAAAAGGGTTGAGGAAAAGGCATTTCCAGTAGAGATAAAGCATGCAACAAAATCCTGTGTGTGATAATGCAAAAGCAGGACAATGAACAGAACACAGTAAATATAAAACATGGTGTAACAAAAATGGAGCTAAAGAGGCGGGCAGATATGGAGACATCATGGTAAAAACATAAGGGTTTTTTTTGCTAGAGTTTACGTAGGTTGTAAGAAGATGAATGCATATTTAGATTCATATTTTATGTAGGTATCTGTGATTTTTACTTTCAAACCACTGAAAATGCATGTAAAATGTTAGACGTCACTTAATTTTTTTTGAGACCGAGTCTTACTCTTGTCACCTAGGCTCAAGTGCGGTGTTACGATCCGGGCTCACTGCAACCTCTGCCTCCCGGGTTCAAGCAATGCTCCTGCCTCAGCCTCCAGAGTAGCTGGGATTACAGGAGTGCCCCACCATGCCCGGCTAATTTTTGTAGTTCTAGTACAGATGGGGTGTCACTGTGTTGGCCAGGCTGATCTCAAACTCCTGACCTCAAGTGATCTGCCCACCTCAGCCTTCCAAAGTGCTGGGATTACAGGCGTGAGTCACTGTCTCTGGACACCTCATACATTTTTATTGATCTTTTTCTTGAGTTAATTATAAATTCATGAGCAGTTATTTTTTAAAAAATCAAATCTTGCATACCTTTTACCCATTTTCTCCTAATGGAACCATTTTAAAATACTCGTACAATATTACAACTAGAATACTGACACTGAAGCACTGACTGTATCTACTAGTTTTATTAAAATTTCCTCAGTATTACTTGTATGAGTATGGGTGTATACATATTCAGCTCTTTTTCTCTTATGTATTTTCATGAATAAACTACCACAATAAAGACACTGAGCTGTTCCATAACCACAAGGATGCTGTGTTTTCCTTTTATAGCCACACCTTCCTACCCCATCCCACCCCTGCCCTAACTCTGGGCAACCAATACTATGTTAATAATGCTTACCATTTTAAAAGTTTATTATTTAAAAACTATTATATGAATGGAATCACACACTATATACCTTTTGGAGACTGCTTTTTATTTCGCTCAGTATAATTTCCTGGAGATTCATCCTGGTTGTTGTACATATCAATAGTTTGTTCTTGATTACTGCTGAATAGTGTTCCACATATGTATGTACATCCACATACGTATGTACCATAACTGTTTTACAATTCACCTGTTGAAGGACATCTAGTTATTTCAAATTTTTGGCTATTAGTAATAAGGCTGGCTGTTAAGAATGTTCATGTAAAAAGTTATTTTTGCGTGTGTGAACATCAGCTTTCATTTCTCCGGAGTAAATGGCAAGTAGTGCAATTGCTGGGTTTTTATTGTAATTACAGTTTTAGTTTTAAAATAAATTTCCAAAGTATTTTCTCAAGTGGCTATGCTATTTTATATTCTCACAGGTATGTAGTAATGATGTAGTTTCACTATTTTCTCTCACAATTTGATATTTTCATGATTTTTTGTTTTAATTTTAGCCATTCTGACAGATACAGAATGATGCCTAATTATGGTTTTAATTTGTATTTCCCTAATAGCTAGTAGTATTGAATGTCTTTTCATGTGTTTATACGAAATCTATATATCTTCACTGATGAAATGTCTATCCATACTATCTGCTTACTTTTTAATTGGATTATTTTAAACATTCTACCTGTATAAAGATTTTCCTGTTTTTCGATTTTAATTTGATTCCTTTATGTTCAGAGAACCCCTTCTGTATGATTTCAATTATTTTAAATTTGTTAAGGTGTGTTTTTAAATGTATAAAATAATTACCTAATATATTTGCAATTTCATAAAAAAATTAAAAGATTGTTTTTATTCTTTTTTTTTTTTTTTTTTTTTGAGACAAGGTCTCACTTGTTTGCCCAGGTTGGAGTGCAGTGGCATGATCTCGGCTCACTGCAACCTCCACACTGCCCTCCTACCATGAATGATCCTCCCATCTCAGCCCCTGAGCAGCTGAGCTACAGGCATGCCCTACCATGCCCGACTAATTTTTAAATTTTCAGTAGAGAAGGGGTTTTGCCATGTTGCCCAGGTTAGCCCGAACTCCTGGGCTCATCAAGCAATTCACCCACCTCAGTCTCCCAAAGTGCTGGTATTACAGGCATGAGCCACCACACCCAGCCACAATTTTTTAGTGAACACAAAATTGTTTGAAATGATACATTAAAAGTTGACGACTCACATATTAAATATCTCCTTTAGGGACTGATGATAACAGCAATTTATAGCTCATTGAATATTACCCTTGTGGCATTTAATGTTTAAAGATATTCTGTCTATTAATTTAATTATTCTATATGCAGTGACTTGGACATTAGAAAGTATGAATTCACAAAATCATCATCAATTTAATATTTATGACAATAGAGATCACAAAAATTTTCCCAATAGTACGTTAATTTTAGCCACTGAAAATGACCAATCTAGAAAATAAATCTATCCATTTGTATATTTTACATACACTTGTAAGAATCAACATAATTAAAACCAATTGCACAATGCAAACCTTAAAACCAGAAGTGTAGGGTATGATACACAGGACCAAATTTTAATGATATAATCTGTTCATTCCTTCAGTTCTGTCACTTTAATTTTTCTTAAGCGTTTGTTTTAGATAGATGGCCTACCACTTTTCTCTGATGTGCTCTATAATCCTATCATTCTCTCAAGTATGAAGCTTACTACCTTCTCATGATTTACACACTTCGCCTTTTGGAAGATGAGAGCCATTGAAGTGATTTGTTGGTTTCTTGATTGATTTTGTAATGCTAAACTACTTCGTAGTTGCTGTCCTAAGTCAGAATATCTACACTTCCCATTAAGCTCTTGAATCAAAAGGATTAATGTGATAGTAGAAAGAGATGTATTCCAAACCAGAAATAAATCAAACTAGAAATCTCCCCAAAGCAAAGGGCATGTACTTACATTGAATAAACTAAGCAAATTATAAAAAATAATATTATCTCCTTATAAAAAAGGCAGAAAAATTGTCTCAAGGAAGCACAACAGTTAATCTTATAAAACTGTGCAAATATGTGTTTATGGTATATTACTAAGTTTGTTCGTAAATATGTAGTACAAGTCAATCTTGAGTAAATAAGAAAATAATTTATAAAGATGCCTTCTCCTTGTTTGATTTGGGACAAAGCTGAAAGACCATCTCACCTTCATATCTCATGATGTCAACTGAAGACTGTGGAAACTGCATCAAAATTATTTTTTTTTCTCAATCCTGCTTTTATCTCTCCCTTACGTGTGTTGTTACTTCCCAACAGACTTACTGCCCACAAACCTGCATCTCAAAGTTTGTATCTTGGGAAAGAAGACCTAAGATAGTCAATGCCAGTAAAGCTGAAAGAAAGCTGACCCCAAAATAAACATTTCGTGTTTGATCAACCTGTCAACCAGATGGCAATGGGGAGCCCTTTATAAGTTTGTAAGAGACATACACATGCACACTACTAAGTGTCAGTGGAATAATGATTTTGGAATATGTGTAATAAAGATAACAATTAAAAATTACATATGGATAAGGTATTGGGAGGAAATATGAAATATTGGTTCTGTCATTTGATGGAAATATAATTTTTCATCTTTATACTAGTTTCTTTTTCATTATTTTAATGAAATGATACATAAACTAAATTAATAAATTAAACCAGCTATTAAATTCAAACTTAATTATATTCTCAAATTTATTATTATTATCCCTATTTTTAGCATGCAACGGATTTCAGTCAACCCCATAGAACATCACATACCTGTAAATTAATCTCTGGAAAATCTTCGTTAATTTTAGTAAGCTCTAAACTGAACATTTAATGCCACAATTCTGGATTTTATATGATTCTTTTACATACGTTCATATTTGACAATCCTGTTTTATGTCCCATCATGAAGAATTGTGATGATATAAGAAAGCTATTTCACCTACTCTCTAATTTAAATGAGTGACACTCTTAATGTCTTTCCTACGCATTTCCACTAGCCATTATAACATTTTTGTCTGTGACACAATCATTGGCTTAATAGAACAATTACCCATCAAATATCTTCTTCCATACTCTTCTCTCCATATCACCCTAGTCCTCTTATAGCATATAATTAAATTTGCTGCATTAAATATTATCAACAACCTCTTTTTTTTTTTTTTTTTTTTTTGACGGTGTCTCGCTCTGTCACCCAGGCTGGAGTGCAGTGGTGCGATCTCGGCTCACTGCAAGCTCCGCCTCCCGGGTTCACGCCATTCTCCTGCCTCACCTCCCCAGTAGCTGGGACTACAGGTGCCCACCACCACGCCGGGCTAATTTCTTTGTATTTTTAGTAGAGACGGGGTTTCACCATGTTAGCCAGGCTGGTCTGGATCTCCTGACCTTGTGATCCGCCCGCCTTGGCCTCCCAAAGTGCTGGGATTACAGGTGTGAGCCACCGTGCCCGGCCATCAACAACCTCTTAATTGCCAAAAGTAGCATCTTCTTTTCTGCCTTTGGATTACCTAATAGAGTACTTCACCCTTGACTGTCCTTCATGGTTGAACGGCGTTGTTGTTGTTTTTTCTTTTGTTGCTGTTGTTGTTCCGTGGGGATTTTGTTTGTTTGTTTTGCCTTGTTATTTAACAGCCTTCTCCATGCTGTCTTCTAAAAAATCACACCCAACTCTCATACCCAGTCATATTTAATTATACCTTTAAATGCTTTCTAATATGTCATCTCCCTTTCATTCTCATCACCAGCGCTCTAGATAACTATACTTATCATTTTCCCACAGGCTGATTCAATGTTCGTATTTATTTCCTTATTTACTTTGAGATCTTGCTCTGTCACCCAGGCTGGCGTGCAGTGGTGCGATCTGGCTCACTGCAAACTCCGCCTCCCGGGTTCAAGCGATTCTCCTGCCTCAGCCTCCCGAGTATCTGGGACTACAGGCACATGCCACCACACCCAGTTAATTTTTTGTGTTTTTAGTAGAGACAGGGTTTCACCGTGTTAACCAGGATGGTCTAGATCTCCTGACCTCTTGATCCGCCCGCCATGGCCTCCCAAAGTGCTGAGATTACAGGCGTTAGCCACCGCGGCAGGCCAAATTTTTAAAATTATACTTATTTTCCATCCAGCCCTCCACCCATCCAATCATTTACACCTGCAGCTGCTGGATTAACATTTCAAAATCACAGTTCTGTTCATATCAGACACTTCTTCAAATCAGTCACTGGCTTACTTCTGGAATTTGTAGTTCTTTACTGTGTGCCTTCAATTTATTTTCCAATCCCCTAACATATAATTATATTCAGATGTTGCTGTCTACTTCTTGTTTCCAGAATATTTCAGATATTAGCATGAATTTGCTCCAGTTCTTCAAAATCTGAACTGGCATCTCCCTCCTCTGGGTGAACTTCTCAAAGGTTTTTTTTTTTTTAAAAAAAAAAAACATTATTTCCCTTATTGTGTTTTTCTTGATTCTGTCTGCACACTCATTACGTACATGAATCATTTTTGCCCATTCCCACTAGGAACTTTGCAATTCCTAATCTCCTTGCCTGGAGTGATACTTGCCAAGTAAGTTCATGATTGGATTTTGGGGGTATTTAGATCTTGACTCATGTCAGTCTCTCACAGGTGTTTTCCTTGATGTAAACTAGTATAATCTACATAACACTTCTCAGTGTCTAAAATTATCTCTTTGTTGTATGCATTCACTTTTTTTTTCACTGTCTACTCCCTATAAGCTAGATAGGAACAGAAGTCTTGTTTTAAATTCTTTTGGGGGTTGTACTCTGTACTTTTGGGGGTTGTATAGATGTTACAGAGGAGAAAACAAGAGATTTCATCAAAATGTCCAGTTTATGATAATGGAGCCAGTATTTTGATCTCGGTATATCTGAATACATTTTTCATCTTCCACTCTACGCCTGTTTTTGGAATCAAAAGAGATAAAACTCAAAGAACGGCTTTGGCTTTCACTTGAGATTCAATTTCCTCACCCTTAAAATGTATACAATAGTGCCTATTTATGTTTTTATTGTGCAGATTAAATGAGATAATATTTCTCCCAAATGCTTAAATAGCTCAATATATGGTGCTATGAGGCTACTTGTAGCAGTTCAGAGTTAATGGCAGGTAGTAGCTTAGTTTTTCCAGAGGATGGAATATAGTGTGCAAACCACGGTTATCGATACGCTGTTTGAAGGAAGTCTTTGGTATGTTTAGCACTTTTAGTTTAGGGCTAACCAAGTTCCACATAATAGACTAGGTACATCGTGTATTCTAAGAGACAGCATCACACAATTAATTATATTTGGTTTCATTCTACTATCTTTGTTATTTTCTCCAGTTTACATATCAATCAAACCAAGTGGTGTAAAAATTACATATGAAAACAAACGGATTATGTATACGGACTCCTATACTCCTTTAGTCATCTTAAAGTGGGTCTATTGTCATTGGCAGACTCTTTTGGGACATTTTCAGGATAACTATTTAGTAATATATCAAAAATTTATAAATATATATAGATATGTATATATGTAAAGTAATCGTGATTCTATGTGATTCCGGAATTCATATTTACCATTAAGAAACAAACAAACCTGATAGGCTTTGTGATGAGGTAGAGTTAATGAATAAAGAAAAAGGGTACTAATTTTGCTGTTATTTTATCTGCATGTTTTATATTTACAAAGGAGCACATTATTATAGAACATAATTTTAACTATGAGAGAGAAAGTTTGTTGAGATGAATATATCTAGAAATCATTTCCAATAGTGTAAAGAGTGTTTTTTAGTATAAAACCTTGAGGCTACTGCCACCTTTTAATAAAAATTTATTTGAAATTTTGAAATAATAGGACTATTTCATTTAAGTAAAATCAACTTCTATTACTGAGACAATTTCAGTAGAATTTAATGAAAAACGCTGAATAGTCATTAGTCATCTGTTGACAGTAAACACATTACAACTTCAGTGGAAATTTAGAGATACAGAGACAAATATGTACACTCAGAATATAGCAACCTTCAAAACTATGCCTAAATTTTAGTTCAATATATAGCAGACTTAAGACAGGTAACTATTATAAATTTGGAAATCAAACATTTGATACAAAATTATTGGATATTTTACTGCATGTATTTCAAGGTTAGCATTCATACTATTCAACAAGTTCAAAAAATAAAGAATAAATATTTCAACAAGTGCACTTGGAGTCATCATTTCTTTCAAACCAACAGTGAAATATATAGCAACAGTTAAAAAAAAAAAACTGCCTTCATGGAATATCACTAGATGGTACCATGCCCTTCTTTCTTGGAGATATAGACACTTAAAATAATTGAGTTTTACCAAAGATGCCCAGAAGTTTCTCTAAATATACTAGAGTGGGATCATTCTGACACAATAACTTATGCCACAAACTACCAATGGCTGTGAAATGTGCCACTAATATAAATTGTTTTAAAAACAAAGTTGGACAAGTATTTGGAGAAAAGAAATACTGAAGCGCAGACCTGCTAAATCAAAAGGAAGCGATAGGCAATAAATGCCAAGCTACTGAGTTCTTGTGAGATTTACTGCCAGTTCTTACTTTGCAGTAGTCTCATTTTTTTTTCCTGTGAGGAAAATGAGGTTATTATATCATGCCAAATCTCATGAAATGTCATGAAAAGCATTAAAAGTGGTCACTTTCTGCATGAAACTCCTGAACATGATTTTGTAATTATCTATGGAAAACCAAAGCTATTTATAGAAAAAAAAAAACACCTTTTCTGAGTAATTTCATTTTGTTTAGGTTTCTTAATACGGGACATTTCATTCTTTTGTATTTCTTAAATGAGCATATATTTGAAAGACATTAAATTCTGTTATTGTTTGTGGTAACTAATGTATTGTTTTAAATGAGGAAGACATTATTGACTCAATCCATTAATATTTTCTCACAAAGAAAATATTAATATTTATACAGGGCTGAATACTGATTTATTTAAAAAAATTAACTGCCATTTGTAAAGATGTGGCCCATGGCAACGTCCTTCTAAGTACTGTACTCTAACAGCTTTACCTAGAAAAATTCAGTGAAATTCAATAAGTTTGCAACTGAATTATCTAGGTCAGACACACCTCTCCACCAACACACTGCTGTTCTTTCTGCAAACCTCTTTGGCTAAATCACTCTAGAATCCTTTCCCAAAATGTAAACATTGGAATTAACTTTGGATGCTCTTTCTTTACATTGACTGTGATGAACTTGGGAATGTTCAACTTCCCAAATCTCTCTGCAAAGACATACTTGTTTTCTAGCTGATAAGAACACTGTCAATAGACAGTTGTCAGGGTTGGCCCGTTCTTAGAAGTTTGCCTTGGCTTCAGAGAGCTGTCTCAGCCAAGGTCATAGTGTTGGGGATGTAGCCCACAACCAGCGACAAATTGCATGGGTGTATACAGACTTGCCTCTTTTAGCCAAGTGCAGAGCATCTCTAACCAGGCATTTAAGCAATTCTAAAGACTCCCTATTTGGTCTGTAGAAGCTGCTTGGACTGTATCACAAATTGATTTATCCCACTGCCCATTTCTGCTTCCTCTGTTCCCTTTCTAAAGATATTTATATCATGGGTGGTTTTTAATAAACACACTGAACACTAAACCGTCTCACAGTTTGCTTCCCAGATAATTTCATTTGCAATGCTCTCATACATTACCCCTTAATTATTTTTAGCGGTGCCTCTACCTATATCGAAAATGCATCTAATTTTATAATTTCTATTGTCCTGTTTTATTATAGACTTAATCATTTCTATATTAGATCAAAGAAAGATCTCCTAACTGGGGCACACTTTTTCTTGTCCTATTTTCTTCAAGTATAATATCTCACACACCAGAAAGAACTTTAAGCAAAATAGATTGTGTTACTCTTCTATCTTTATTCCCATAGTGACAAACCAACAATTACAGAATAAGGTTTAAACTTTACATCGCATACCAAGTCTATTTTTAAGTTGTGCCTGACTTTTCCAGACTCAAGTTTGTTCAAACTTCTGTACCCTAGGATTTAGTCTTTCTAACAGTTCCTTCTTCCCTGAAGGAAAGGTACCTTAAACTACCTTTATTTTCTCCATTGAATATAATTACAGTTACTAGAGAAACAATATCATCTTGATGTACATAAGTGTTGATTTGGCCAATAAATTTTGCATTTACCTAAAGAGGCTTATAAGTGGACAAATTTCCATAGGATTTTTATCTTTCAAATATTGACCTGAAGAGTGACAATGAGGATAACATTTTGTCCAAAATTATTGAAAACTACAGCACGTAGTCCTTTTATAAAACTTTGGCATTAACATTAAAAAAATTGTAAGACAAAAAACTTGTTCTCTCTCATAAAATGTGAACTCATTCAGCAAAGGGCCGACAAAATTGCATATATTGTGTGCCCAGCATGTGTCAGTTTGTTGAATTAAATGAACTATTGCAAGTTTTAATTAATATTATTTGTGTAAAACTTAAACCATAAATCACACTAATTTTGATATTTTACATATATACATAAAATGTATATTTTAATATTCTACAGTTCTAAATTCAGAAAGTACAAATAAAGGGCAAACTAGAATTTTTCTGTTTTATTTTATTTTTTAAAGCTCTTTTTTTCCTATCCAACTTGTCTTTAAATTAACTTGTAGGGACTAAATCAATATCTTTCAGGGCTTTTGTTACTTTATCTTGATTTGGTGTCTCTGAACTAACAATGAAAATGCAGCTTATGTTTAGGTTTAGCTTTTCTATTTGAACCTACTAAAGGACAGAACTTAAATTTCTCCAGACTATCATTCTCATTTAGATTTAAAAATCATTTTCTGTTAAAAAGAGGACATTTTTGCTACCATCATTATTATTTAAAAAATTTTAGCCAATTCTTTCCAAAGTTATCTATCTTCTCTATAGATTCTCTTTGCATAAATTTTAAATAATCTAAGATATTTTCCAAAAACCTTTGAGGGCTCTATAAATGTTAATCATTGTGACTTTCTGGGATTACTTGTATCAGTCTTGCTGAGGATTTAAGAGATTCCTTTTATTTATTCAAAGTCACATATTCTTTTAAAGTCTGTCTTTAGAAATAATAATAATAATGAGGTTTTCTTCATTGGAAGAGTAGACATTTTGGATTTGGGAAAAATTTGTGTTCCCTTTAAGTATTTTTTAGACTAAATATCTCTTTTTTAACTGTTCTTCAGATATCGTTTAATCCAGATCCTACCCTATCCGGGAAACACTCTGTTCATATTCATTTTTACCTAGGTAATATTAAAAGATGGCATGTAGAGCTGAGCACTAACATTCCAAGAGTCTGATAGTGCAGAGTTTCAATGGGACTGCTATAATTTAGGTTTATGCTAATATAGCCTAAAGTCACTTTAGCCTTTGAACAAATCTTGCTGGAACATGTGATTTATCTGCCCAGGAAGACTTATAGAAATCAAATGTCTCAATCTTTTTCAAACAGTGATAATTTTCTTTCAGTATTTTCCCCTTTGCTGACTCCCCTCTTCCACTATTTTTTTATGTTTTCTTCATACTCCTCATACCTCATAGATTCATAGATAGATAGATATAATTTTTTTTTTTTTTTTTTTTTTTTTTTTAATACAGGCAAGGTCTTACTTTGTCACCCAGGTTGATTTGGAACTCCCAGCTTCAAGCAATCCTCCCGCCTGGTCTCTGGGATTACAGGCGCAGGCCACTGTGTCTGGCCTATAGTAATTGTTCTTTGTATTTATAAGTATTTGAAATTATCTTTATGACTTTGCTAAATGTTTTGTTGTTACTGTTTTCCTTTTTTAAAAAAGTTTTGTGAAAGATCTCACTTTGTTTTTTTTTTGAGACAGAGTCTCTGTCATACAGGCTGGAGTGCAATGGTGTGATCTCGGCTCACTGCAACCTCTGACTCCCAGGTTCAAGTGATTCTCCTGCCTCAGCCTCCTGTGTAGCTGGGATTACAGGCACCCACCACCACGCCCAGATAATTCTTGTATTTTTAGTAGAGACGGAGTTTCACCATGTTGGTTAGACTGGTCTCGAACTCCTGAGCTCCAAATCTCACTTATTTTTAAATGAAGTAGATTGGAGAGGATCGTAGGGAGATTTTTTGCTTCCCCTCTAAATCTTGCACTTTATATTCTACACATTTGTTTCCTAGCTTGGATTACCTCTTTGCTGCCCTAAGTTCTTTATCTTGCTTCTCTCCTCAACTTAACTCACACTTGCCTATAAGCCAGTCCACCTAATGAGTAATCAAATAACACTTTCACTTAAACTTCATATTTACTATCTGTACACATTTTAAGTTTAGAGAGATTTGGCTCTTTTAATATATTATGGTTTGAGGTATCATTTCTAAAACTACTTTTCAGAATTTCAAGAAAAAGACAGGCTGCTAATCAGAAATTGTAGACATTCAATAAAAGAAAATCATGTACATTAAATAAATGAAAGACAGAAGAATAACTATCTTTAATCAAGGAAAGAACAATGTCAGCATTTCCCAAGTCTTATTATCGCTTATGTTGCTCTCACTGGTGAGACCCTGAGAGTGTCCAGGAAGCCATTTCCTCTACCAAGTTTTAAAACAGTGCATCTTAACCTGACCTTGCTTCTTGTTAAGAAATATCTAATAGTTTTAATTCCTAAATGTGTCAACACTGCAAACTATAAGAAAACTAGAATAAAAAAGAACACAATTCCATTAAACATTTTGTGTGTGGAAGTTTTATAGTAAGGAGAAAATTATAAATATTGAAAGAGTGCATCAAAAAGAAAATGAATAATGTATCCACTAATACATGAAAAACCATGAGGGCATATGTACAGAATTTGTACAAATTGAAAAGAAGAAGCATAAGCAGGAGCATACCAAAATAAAAATAATTATTTCATTATTGCCATTGATACTGGTGAAATGGAGCATCACATTGCATTGCTGTGACACAGATTTAACACTTTTGGAACTTAATGAATCTGCATTATGTAGCATGAGTTGTAATAATATTTAAAACTGACATAGTAACTTAGTATCTGATAATATTCCCGTGACTCCCTAATGGCTAATCCTATTTTAGCATCTGTTATCATTAGCAGACTTATTTTATTGTGTGTTTGTTAGTGGGCTTATTGTCTTTGTTTCCCACTATTTCAGTCATTTTACCCGACTGCTTTAATCCTCTTCACCTCCAAATCCACAAAGAAACCCACACTTGATGCAAATTTGAATTGAGGGCTAGTGTTTTCTCCCCTTTTTATTCATTTCTTTTTTCTGTGTTGAAATCAATGTTGGGCACATAATAGAAGCTCAGTTAGTTTCGTTACAATTGCCCACATGTAAAAACAAACAAACAAACAAAAAACTACAATATGAATTTACCAATTTAAAATCAAATTTAAAAGTTAAAAATTGGAAAAACTATAAACATCCAAAATTTTGGAAATTAGAGCAAAAATAGCAATAACCAATCAAATTAAACAAAAATATATAAACCACTTTGAGTATCAGTCAGTTTATTAGATGATGCCACTAAACTATATATTGAAAAATTCAAATTATATGTTATTGTATATAAAAATTAATATACAAGTGTATTTTGAGGTGTATTAGACCTACATATAAAACAATTTGAAACAAGAGTTCCAAATCTCATTAACTCATACAGCCCCTTGAGGTTCTTTTCAAAGCTATGATTCCAGAATAGTCAGCAAGCTCAGGGAATTCTCAGACAGCTAATGAAATTCATAGATATAATAAATATGATGAATATTCTTGTAATATGAAGGTAAGGCTACATTTTTAATAATCTGTATGTTTTTATTATTATCAAAACTGGGCAAAAAAGGGAAGACAAATTGTGTTATAAAATATATACACAATAGAGCCTCAATTAGTTATTAACATATATTAGTTATTAAAATATACATTTTTATATTATTTTGCATTTGTTCATTGTGTATTAGAATGTTAAAGTGAAGGTGGTGGAAATGTCAGATAAATTAACAAACAGTATGAGATATTTAAAACAAAGGGATGGAGAAAAATCTACCAAGCAAATGGAAAGCAGAAATAAGCAGAGCTTGCAATCTTAGTTTCTGAAAAAACAGATTTAACACAAACAAAAATCGAAAAAGACATTACATATTAATAAAGGGTTCAATTCAACAAGATCTGTCTATCCTAAATATATATGTGCACCCTACACAGGAGCACCCAGATTCAAAAAGCAAGTTCTTAGAGAACTTCAAAGAGACACAGAGTGCCACACAACAATAGTGAGAGATTTATCACCCCACTGACAATATTAGGCAGATCACTAAGACAGAAAATTAACAAAGATATTCAGCACCTGAACTCAGCACTAGATCAAACAGATCTGATAGAGATCTACAGACCTCTCCACCATGACACAACAGAATATACATTCTTCTCATGGCAACATGGCACAGACTCTAAAATATCACATGATCAGAAATAAAACCCTCCTCAGCAAATGCAAAAGAACTGAAATCAAAGCAGTCTCTCAAGTCACAGTGCAATCAAATTCGAAATCAAGACTAAGGAATTCACTCAAAACCAGACAATTACATGGAAATCGAATAGCCTGCTCCTGAATGACTTTCGGGTAAATAATGAAATGAAGGCAGAAATCAAAAAGTTCTTTGAAGCTAATGAGAACAAAGATAAAATGTACCAGAATCTCTGGGACACAGCTAAGGCAGCACAAACAGAAATTGATAGCACCGAATGCTCACATCCAAAAGTTCAGAAAGATCTCAAATTAACCACATAACATCGCAACTAAAAGAACTGGAGAACCAAGAGCAAACAAATCCTAAAGTTAGCAGAAGACAAGAAATAACAGAAATCAGAGCTGAACTGAAGGAAATGGAAACACAAAAACAATCCAAAAGATCAATGAATCCAGGAACTGGTTTTTTGAAAAAAATTAATAAAATAGATAGACTACCAGCTAGACTAATAAGAAAAGAGAGAACATTCAAATAAAAACTATCACAAATGACAAGGGGGATATTACCACTGACCCCATAGAAATACAAACAACCATCAGAGGATATTATAAACACCTCTATGCACATAAAGTAGAAAATCTAGACCACGATCATCACTGGTATGTGAAGCTGACTCGACAAACACAAATCAATAAATTTGATTCATCACATAAACAGAACTAACAACAAAACGACATAATTATCTCCATAGGTGCATAAAGGCCTTCAATAAAATTCAAAATCCACTCATGTTAAAAAAAACTGTCAGTAAACTAGGTATTGAAGGAATATACCTCAAAATAATAAGAGCCATCTATGACAAACCCACAGCCAACATCATACTGAATGGGTAGAAACTGGAAACATTCCCTTTGAAAACTGGCAAAAGACAAGGATGCCCTTTCTTACTACTACTATTCAACATAGTATTGGAAGTTCTGGCCAGGGCAATCAGAAAAGAGAAAGAAGTAAAGGACATTGAGATAGTAAGAAGGGAAGTCAAATTATCCCTGTTTGCAGATGACATGATCCTATATCTAGAAAACCCCATAGTTTCAGCCCCAAAGCTTCTTAAGCTGATAAACAGTTTCAGCAAAGTCTCAGGATGCAAAATCAATTTGCCAAAATTACTAACATTCCTATACAGCAACAACAACAGTCAAGCCAAGAGCCAAATCAGGAAGGAAATCTCATTCACAATTGCCACAAAAAGAATAAAATACATAGGAATACAACTAACTACAGAGGTAAAAGATCTCCCTTTCCTTGTCTTCTTGTAGAGACAAGGACGACTACAAATCATTGATCAGAGAAATCAGAGATGACAGAACTGAAAGAAAAAACATTTCATGTTCTTAGATAGGAAGAATCAATATCCTTAAAATGGCCATACTGCCCAAAGCAATTTATTGATCCAATACTATTCCTATTAAGCTGACATTTATATTCTTCACAGAATTAGTAAAAGCCATTACAAAATTGATATGGGGCAAAAAAAAAAAAAAAAAAGCCCAAATAGCCAAGCAATCCCAAGCAAAAAGAACAAAGCTGGAGGCATCATGCTACCTGACTTCAAATTATACCACAGGACTACAGTAACCAAAACAGCATGGTACTGGTACAAAACAGACATATAGACCAATGGAAAGGAATGGAGAATCCATTAATAAGACCACACACTTACAACTATCTGACCTTTGACAAACCTGACAAAAACAAACAATGGGGAAAGGATTCCCTACTCATTAAATGGTGCTGGAATAACTAGCCAGCCATATGCAGAAGATTAAAACTGGACCCCTTCCTTACACCATATACAAAAAAGAACTGAAGATGTATTAATGATTTAAATGTAACACCCCAACATGTAAGAACCCTGGAAGACAACCTAGGCAATACCATTCAGGACATGGGTATGGGCAAAGATTTCATGATGGAGATACCAAAAGCAATTGCAACAAAAGCAAAAATGGACAAATGGAATTTAATTAAGCAAAATAGCTTCTGCACAGCAAAGGAAACTATCATCAGAGTAAACAGACCACCTACAGAATGAGAGAAAACTTTTGCAACCTATGCATTCAACAAAGGTCTAACATCCATCATTCATGAGGAACTTAAATTTTCAAGAAAAAACAATCAACCCCATTTAAAAAGTGGACAAAGGACATGAACATGACCAGACACTTTTCAAATGAAGATATACATGCATCCAACAATCATATGACAAAAAAGCTCAACATCACTGGTCATTAGAGAAATGCAAATCAAAACCACTATGAGACACTATCTAACACCAGTCAAAATGGCTGCTGTTAAAAAGTCAAAAAATAACAGATGCTGGTGAAGACACAGTGAAAAAGGAACGCTTATACACTGTTGATGGAAGTGTAATTTAGTTCAACTTTTGTGGATGACAGTGTGGTGATTCCTCAAAGACCTAAAGACAGAAATACCATTCAACCCAGCAATCCCATTACTGGGTATATACCCAAAGGAATATAAATTTTTCTGCCATAAAGACACCTGCACATGTATGTTCATTGCAGCATTATTCACAATAACAAAAACATGGAATCAACCTAAATGTCCATCAATGATAGATTGAATAAAGAAAATGCAGTTTATATACACTGTTGAACACTATACAGTCATAAAAAAGAATAAGATAATGTCCTTTGCCGGGACATGGACATTAGCTTCCAAAGGAACTGGAAGCTATCATTATTAGCAAATTAACACAGAAACAGTACACCAAATACCACATGTCCTCACTTATAGTGGGAGGTAAATAATGAGAACACATAGACACATAGAAGGGACCAACACACACTGGGGCCTGTCAGAGGGTGGAGGGTGGGAGGAGGGAGAGGATGAGGGAAAATAACTAAGAACACTAGGTTTAATACCTAGGTGATGAAATAATTTGTGTAACAACAACACCCCATGACACAAGTTTACCTATACAACAAACCTGCACATGTATCCCTGAACTTAACAAAAGTTTAAAAAAGTATAAATTCTTATTGCATTTTAAACCAACAATTAAATAAAATCTCCACTCAGAAAGTTAAAAAAAAATAAAAAATAAAAAAATAAAATCTGAAAATTATGCCTATAAACAAAACATTACTATAAAGACTTAGAAATTATTATAAGGTTAACTCAATAGAAATTTCACATATACACATAGACACATATATGTGTGTATGTATACTTAATGGTGAGCCATTGGCATGTTGATCATTGAAAACATTTATTTAAAACATCTAGATTTTAAGCAAAGACACTAAAAATAAATTGGCTCATAATTTTGGAGGGTAAAAATTCATTTGAATCCAAGGAATAACCTAATGTAAGTGAACAATTATAAAGACAAAAATATGTATACATTTTAATTAATATTTTAAATTCTAGTCCAAAATTCAATTAAATCTTATAGAATACATCTGAATTTTTCTAAGTCTGAGTGACCCCAAAGGTCAAAAGAAAATTCAGAGACTTCAGTCTCAAAATGATAAACTTCTGATATTTTTTCTGTTGCAATTAATGGATATATTAGGAGTGAAGTTTAACTTTACAAACTTTTTATTAAACTTTTTTATAAACTTTTATTTACCAAAATATGTTTTGCCTAAAATAAATTGCATCTTATGTTTAATACTCTCCCTAACTCACTGATAAAAATGCTTTGTATTATTCATAATATTGTCTCTATTAGATATTTTGTTTTTACTTGTATGTTATTTGTCTCTCTTCCTCATAATTTTGGTTCTAAGAATGCTAGTCCAATTCAACATTTTAATGCCTAGAGCCTAGAATACTGTGTGGTTTCTTTTAAGAACATAGTAAATGTTTGATTAATGACATCTACCTGGATAATATTCAAGTCATAGTACTGAGACTTTATTTTTGTAAATTTATATTTATTATTCAATACAACTTAGTAACCAGGATAAAAAAATGTAACACACTAATCACAATGAGAAAAATAAAAACTGTGACCATATCAAGTAAAGTGATAACACTATTATTATACTAAAGTGATATGGTTTGGCTGTGTCCCCACCCAAATCTCATCTTGAATTGGAACTCCCACAATTCCCACGTGTCATGGGAGGGACCCAGTAGGAGGTAATTGAACAATGGGGGTGGGTCTTTCTCATGATGTTCTCATGATAGTGAATAAATCTCACAAGATCTGATGGTTTTAAAAAGAGAGAGAGCTTCCCTTGCACAAGCTCTCTCTCTTTGCCTGCTGCCATCCATGTAAGTCATGACTTGCTCCTCCTTTCCTTCCACTATGATTGTGAGGTTTCTTCAGCCATGTGGAACTGTAAATCCATTAAAACTCTTTCTTTTGTAAATTTCCCAGTCTCAAGTATGTCTTTATCTGCATTGTGAAAACAGAGTAATACACAAGGTGATGGAATTATGCACATTAGTGAAAATGAGTGAACGTTTTCTAAATCAATGGTACGAGTGAATCTCCCAACCATAACTTTAAATGAAAGCAGACAGACAGTTAAATCGTGAAAACTGGCAAATCAAAGTCATAATACTGAGTGCTTTTGGGAAGGGTGATAATGACTGGAAATGCACAAAAAGGGACATGTGGGTACATTAATTTTCTATTTCTTATCAATCTTGTGGTTCCACAGCATATTAACTTTGAGACAATCTATTGAACTGAACATTGTGATTTGTGTACTTTCTTGTATGTATGCCATATTTCAATAGTAGTTCACTTTTTAAAAGGGGTAGATTTTCTGAGATAGGATAAGAAACTATTTTTATATTTTATAAGTTGAAAAAGAAGCTATTTTGAAATCCTTGTTTAGGAGGTAGAGTTAGATAGCAGTAGGGTCAGTTCCTAAATATTGATCCTTAGAAAATCATAATTTTGCTACAGAGAGAAAAAAGAGAAATGAGATCAAATTTCACATGACTAAAATGTGATCTTTAAAACTACATTGAAATGCATGCTTAGCAATATATTATTCATTTCTAAATGTAAGTGAAAAGTAAATGCACTTGATTGCAGTAACTGTGAAAAATATATACATCAAAGTGACATGATCTTGAATTGAAACCACATTTACTTAGTCTCTCTTGTTTCATATACTAAAAACATCAGAAAAGGGAACAAAGCACTGCAATGTCTTTATAATTACCTTGTTATTATTTTTAAATATAGTAAAATTAGACTTTTATTCATTACAAAACCACAGATTTGATACGTTAATTGGCCTCTGGTTTTATCTCAAATAAAATATCTAATTAATTTAGGAACTACTTTTATCCATGCTATACTGTCATTTGTATTAGCCTAAAGTGCAAATAAGCCTATCACTAAAGTGGGAGTCATTATTTGTCCATTAAATAGAGAAGTGAGAAAAAAAAGGACATCTAATAAAAAAGGAAATTATTTAATGCAATAAATCATCTGCTATTACTTGATTTTATTTGTTTGTTTTTGTTTTTCCAGTAACTTACAGGGCCAAGGATACAACTCAGAGTGGGCCAGAGGAATTTTTTCTTATTTCGTCAGATCTGAAGTTGATTCAGATTACCAGGTCTCAGGAGAATGTAAAAGGACAGGAGTACAAAATGCAAGCCAGTGTAAAAGAAAATTGAAGATACTCAGGGGTTTCAGTAACTTAAGCAAGGGGAAAAAGGAATCCCTACACTCAGGTTTAAATACAAAATTTCAACTTTCCTATAATTTACTAACGTTTAGTTTGATTTATGGCAAGTGCTATTAAAATTCTATTTCAACAATTTGGTGACCAGTGAGTTTTCAGAAATCTTTCTTTCAGACATTACCAGGAGTTCAGGAATACAGAAATAGGATGGACAATAGGCTACCAAAGACAGTATTTTATACGAATTGATCATGAAACTTATGGAGAGGCAAACATTTGGAGATTTGGAAATTTCTAAAATGGGTTTTTACACATGAATGCAAAAACAGAATGAGTTTTAAATGAATGATAGTACACATCAATTTCATGTTGATGTTATCCAATTGACTATCTTTCTAAATTTTAATTCACTTAATTCTGTTTTTGGTATGCTATATATGACTTTCATGCAACTGTCCACAGCTCATAAAAGGCAATAGGAGAATTAAAAACTATGACTGTTAATTAAAGCATTTGTGAGAAAAAATATTAGCAGTTATTTAAAAAACATATAATTTCTAATATAGAGAATATGCAATTTATGAGTAGTTATTTTAAAATTTGCAATATAGAATTACATAGATAATGAAATCATATCCTTTAATAGTCTGCTAATATATTTCTTTGGTCCTGTAGGATTTACAGATTGTTAAGAAATATTGTCCACACTTCCTTGACCAATACAATCAGCTCCTCTCACTATTTCTAACTTCAGCTGTGATGGAAGGCAACATAAATTTTCAAGAAACACAATGTAATTTATTACCAATTGCAATTGGTTCTGGTTTAAAAATTCAGTTCTAGTATTTGGACCTCAATGAAGGAAGCAGCATTGCATTGTGATTGAGACTCTGAACTCTACAGCTAAATAGCTTGATTTCATACCCCAGCTGTTTCTTTCACTATCTGTGTGGCCCTGTGTAATTCACTTAGTCTCTCTGTACCTCTCTGTATCTCTGTACCTCTCTGTAAAAGGGGTATGCTAAAAATAATTCTGTCTCATAGAGTTATATAAAAATAAAATGGATTCCTCATTATATAGTTGTAAGGTGCTCAGAATCAAGCCCGGCATGTTTGAGTATTACATTTATAAATTTAAAAAATAATTATATAGCTCCATTTCCCACTTTATTTCAATTCATTCTGGGATGAATCAGTGCCCCGGTGGCTGCCTACCCTCTCTAGAGCTGCCATTCTTTAACTTTAAAAAGGTAGGCCAGGCTCCACTATTGTACGCGTTATATACACAATTGGCCACTAAATATTTCTTGGGTCTCTATTACACTCTGTCATCATGTTCTTTCTGTCTTTCAAGAGTCCTATAATTCCTTTTTTAATCTCCCACACGTTATCTGATTTGCATGATTTACTGATCTATTATATATTTTATGCTGCCAAGTAAATCTATTGATCTATCTACAATCATTTTTTGAACACCCTCTACATGACAACTACTGAGCTAAGTGATTTATTCTTATTCAGTCCTCACAGTAGCATTTAGGCGGTAGAACTTATCATTATATCTAGTTTACAACTGAGAAAAGTGAGGCCTAGAGAAGTTAAGAAATGTGCCCAAAGTTATACAGCACGTGTTAGGCAAAGATCGCATATGAACGCATTTGGCAACTATGTGATCAAGTTTTCCCTGGAAGACCAAAGTGGATAAGTCTGAAACAAAGGCAAGTACCCTATGGTCTTTGATTCCCCTTGTGGAAAAGCCCGCCTCTCAAATCTCCTCCAATCATTACCAGTGATCCTACACTAATGATAGTGGAAGAATTTACTATCGTATTCCTGGGACAAAAAAAGGTGGCAGGAGCTGCCTGAAAAAATTCCAAAGAAATATTAAAAGCCATTTTTCTTGTCATCAGTGTATTTAAACTTGTCAAGTTCCCACTTTTAATAGGTATTTGTTGTATCGCAGTCTTATTTAAAAGTTAAAATAGTCACCAGACTATCAGCTAAAGAAGTATGCTAAAACTATTGAATTGATTAGCAATTCAATTTGTTTTCTTAATATTCATCAAGTAAATTTCTAAACATATATGACAATTGCCTACAAATTAAGCATTATTCTCTGTTTGGCATTAAGGAGAGCTTTTTTTAAAAAATAACTTTTTATTTGCATTTCACCAATGAATGTTTTAAAATAGTGTTGATAAAATCATGTTTTTTGTGTGTATGTTGATATGTAGAGTCCATACTAGCCAGCTCATGTAAAAAGGAGAAAATTATTGTTGGTATATTGTGGAACATAATGTGTTATTCAGAAAATAGAAATAAGCTCCTAGTCAGGGTGTTGAAGAGCAAGACACTGTATTTCAAAAGCCCTAAAAGGAATGAAATAAAAAAAAGTACTTAGAAAAAAAAGAGTACCAGTATGATTGGAGATACTTAGGGGGAAAAAAAGAATTTTAAACCTTCTTACACTTCCCTCTTATATCTGAATATAGGTTAAAATGTATTATAAATTCAGTTTTGTATTCATGCCTGGAAAACAAGTTAAATTATAATAAGTAAACCCAGGTAAAACAGCCCAAGAAGGGAGTAGGAAGTTTGTCATTTGTTGTTTGCTGTCTCAGCTCAGAATATGCAGTCTCGAATCAAGGTGCATCAAATATCATTCCAGCATAGCATCAATTTTGGATTAAAAACCTCATAGAAATGGACTATTCTCTGCAGATTCCAGATTGTCATTTAGGTATGCATAATAAATATACACCTGACAATAATCTAATGAATAATAACAACATAATTAAATTATTCCAAGACCTTTTTATTATAGCAACCTGGCAATGATGCAGCCCAAGTCTTTTAGATTTCTCAGGTACCTTTACTGAATATCCCACCTTATTTGGGACATCCCATTATATGTTTTAAAGAAATATTATTGATGAAATTTGCTTAATTTTTTTCCAACAGGAATTTTGCATTACTAAGTTTTATTCACATGCAAAGACACTGTATTCTCTTTCTTATATAAGTAAAAATTATAGATCAGGAGGCAGAACAAGATGGCAGAATAGAAAGTTCCACCAATTGTCCCCCTCACCCCCTACAAGAACGCCAAGTTAATAACTATCTACAGAAAAAAAAAAAAAAAAAAACCTTCATGAGAACCAAACATAAGGTGAGCACTAATCGTACCTGTTTTTAACTTCATATCACTGAAAGAGGCACTGAAGAGACAGGAAAAAAGGTTTGGAATCACCTCACTGATGCTACTACTCCCCCACCCTGAGCAGCAAGATGGTGCTCAGAATATCTGGGCACTGGGGAGAGAACCCACCCTTTATGAGGCATTGAACTCAGTGCTGTGCTGTTAGAACAGGAAGGAAAACCAGATCAAACTTAGCTGATGCCCTCACACAGAGGGCGCATTTAAACCAGCCCTAGTCAAAAAGGAATCACTAATCCTAGCAGTATCACTCCACCTGTAACAACAGGCTGCACAGCTCACAGATCCAAGAGAGATCTTATTCTTCCACTTGAGAAGAGGAGAGGGAAGAGTGGGGAGGACTTTGTCTTGCATCTTGGATACTAGCTCATCCACAGCAGGATAGGGCAACAGTCAGAGTAATGAGGTCTCCACTCTAGCCCCTAGCTCTCAGATGACACTTCTAGACACACCCTGGGCCAGAAGAGAAGATGCTGCTTTAAAGGAAAAAAAACCAGTCCTGCCGGCATTCATCACTTACCAACTAAACAGTCCTGGGCCCTGAATAACCAATAGTGATACCTAGGTACTACATTAAGGTCCTTGGGAGAGTCTCTGAGACTTGATGACTTTTCAGGTGAGACTCAGCATATTAGCAGCAATGGTGGCTATGGGGCAAAACTCCTTCTGCTTGAGAAAATCAGGGGGAAAAGTAAAGGGGATTTTTGTCTTGCACCTTAGTTAACAATACTGCCACAGTGGGGTAGAACACCAAGTGGGCTCTTGGGGTCCCTGATTCCAGGATTTGACTCTCGGATGGCATTTCTGGACATGCCCTGCCTGGGTCAGAGGGGAGCCCACTGCCCTGAAGGGTGAGTCTCAGACCAGGCAGCATTCACCACAAGCCAACTTAAGAGACCTTGGGCCTTAAGGGAACATGGGTGGTAGTCTGACAGTATTCCTTGTGGCCTGGGGTGGCAGTGGCTACAGGGGGAGGCTCCTCTGCCGTTGGCAAAAGGGGGGGTAGGGAAAGAGTGGGAAGGACTGAGTCTTGTGGTTTGAGTGCCCACTCAGCCACAATACAATAGAATACCAAGTAGTCTTCTAAGATCTTTGACTCTAATCCGTGATTCCCAGATGACACTTCTGGACTCATCTGGGGCTTGGGGGACCTTGCCCCCCATGAAGGGAAGACACAAGTCTATCTGGCCTTGCCACTTGTTGATTGTAGAGCCCCAGGGTCTTGAGTGAACATGGGCAGTAGCCAGGGAGTGGGTACATCAGGCCTTCTGTGAGACCCAGTGCTGTGCTGGCTTCAGGTCTAATCCAGTGCAGGCATAGTGGTGGTGGCCACAGGGGTGCTTGTGTCACTCTACCCCCAGCTTTAGGTGGCTCAGAATAGAGAGAGAGAGAGAGACTCTATATGTTTGACATAATGTAAAGGAATAGAAAAAGAGTCTCTGCCTGGTAATTCAGAGAACTTTCCTGGATACTCTTCAAGGCCATCAAGGTGGTGCATCTCTGAGTTTACAAGAACAACAACATTATTGGGTTTGGGGTGCTCTTTAAAGCAGAAATAGCTTAGATCACAAAACTCAAGTCCTTGAAAATATCTGGAAAACCTTCCCAATAAGAATGGCTAAAAAAGAAGCCCAGATAGTGAACACTACAATAAATATCTAACTATTCAATGCCCACACATGGAAGAACATCTGCTGGCTTCAACGCCATCCAGGAAAAAATAAACACACCAAATGCACAAATAAGGCACCAGGGAGAAACAGAGATCCTGGAAATCTCTTGGATAAACAGAAATATGTCATCTTTCAGACAGAGAATTCAAAATACCTGTGTTGAGGAAACTCAAAGAAATTCAAGATAAGAGACAAGAAATGCAGAATTCTATCAGCTAAAGTTAACAAAGAGATTAAAAACATTGAAAATAATGCAGCAGAAATTGTGCAGTTAATGAATGCAATTGGCATACTGTAGAATTCATAAGAGTCCTTTAATAGCAAAATGGATCAAGCAGAAGAAAGAATTAGTGAGCTTGAAGATAGGCTATTTGAAAATACACAGTCAGAGGATACAAAAGAAAAAAGAATAAGAAAACTATGAAGCATGACTACAGGATCTAAAAACATAGCCTCAAAAGAGAAAATCTAAGAGTTATTGGCCTTAAAGAGGAGGTAGAGAAAGACACAGGGATAGAAAGTTTATTCAAAGCAATAATAAGAGAACTTCTCAAACCTAGAGAAAGATATTAATATCCAAGTACAAGAAGGTTACAGAACACCAAGCAGATTTAACCGAAAGAAGACTACATCAAGGCATTTAATAATCAAACTCCCAAAGGTCAAGGATGAAGAAGGGATCCTAAAAGCAGCAAGAGAAAAGAAACAAATAACATACAATGGGGCTCTAATTGATCCGGCAGTAGACTTTTCAGTGGAAATCTTATGGCAGGAGAGAGTGGCATGAAATGTTTAAAGAGTGGAAGAAAAAAACATCTTTTATTCTAGAATGGTATATCTGGCAAAAATATTCTTCTAACATGAAGGAGAAATGTCCCAGACAAAAAAAAGCTGAGGATTTCATCAATACCAGACACACCCTACAAGAAATGCTACAGAGAGTAAGTACTTCAACCTGAAAGAAATAGAAATTAACAAGAAATAAATAATCACCTGAAGGTACAAAATTCAATGGTAATAGTAAGTACACAGAAAATCACAGAACATTAAAACATTGGTACTGTGGTCTATAAACAAGTTTTATCCTAAATAGAAAGACTGAATGATGAACTAATCCAAAGTAATAAGTATAACAACATTTCAAGACATAGTCATTAGAGTAAGAGATAAATAGAAAAAACAAAAGTTTAAAAAGTTGGGGGACAAAGTTAAAGCAAGTTTTTCTTGGTTATCTTTTTGCTTGTTTGTTTGTACAAATAGTGTTTAAAATGTTATCAAGTTAAAATAACTGGTTATAAGATTGCATTTGCAAGCCTCATGATAACCTCAAAACAAAATTTAAAAAAAAAACATAAAATGGAAACAGAAAAAATAAAAAGCAAGGCTGGGCACTGTGGCTCGCACCTGTAATCCTAGCACTTTGGGAGGTGGGTGGATTACCTGAGCTCAGGAGTTTAAGACCAGCCTGGACAACATGGTGAATCCCTGTCTTTACTAAAAATATAAAAATTAGCCAGGTGTGGTGGCACACACCTATAATCCCAGCTACTCAGGAGGCTGAGGCATGAGAATCCCTTGAACCCGGGAGGTGAAGGTTGCAGTGAGCTGAGATCACACTAATGAACTCTAGCCTGAGCAACAGAGTGAGACTCTATCTCAATAAAAAATAAAATAGAAAGCAAGAAACTAAATCATATCACCAGAAAAAAAATCACCTTCAGTAGAGGAAGATAGGAATAAAAAAAAAGAAATAAAAAGATCACAAAACAACCAGAAAACAAATAAAAACATGGCAGAAGTAAGTCCTTACTTATCAAGGATAGCATTAAATGAAATGTACTAAACTTTCCAATCAAAACACATAAACTAGCTGAATGGATGAAAAAAGCAAGAACCATTGATATGTTGCCTACAAGAAACACACCACCTGTAAAGACACATAGAATAAAAATTAAAGGATGGAAAAAGGTATTACATGCCAATGGAAACCAAAAACAAACAGGCATCAGTATGCTTACACAGAGTTGATTTCAGGATGAAACTATGAGAAGAGACAAATAAGGTCACTTTATAATGAAAAATGGGTCAATTCAGTAAGAGAATATAACTATTTTAAATATATATGCACCCAACACTGGAGCATCCAGATATACAAATAAAACATTGTTAGAGCTAAAGAGGACTCAATACAATAACAGATGGAGACTTCAATACCCCATTTTTAGCATTGGACAGGCCTTCCAGACAGAAAATCAACAAACATCACATGTAATCTGCACAATAGACCAAATGGATCTAATATGTATTTACAGAACATTTCATCCAAGATCTGCAAAATACACATTCTTTTTCTCAGCACATGGATCATTCTCAAGGCTAGACCATATGTTAGGTCACAAAACAAGTATCGTAACCATTCAAAAATTTAAAATAATATCAAGCATTTTCATGAACTACAATGGAATAAAACTAAAAATTAATAAGAAGAGGAGTTTTGGAAACTATACAAATACATGGGAACTAAACAATATGCTCCTGAATGACCAGTAGATCAATGAGGAAATTAAGAAGGAAGTTGAAAAATATCTTGAAAGAAATGATAATGGAAATATGACATACCAAAACCTATGGGATACAGAAAATGCAGTACTCAAAGGGAAGTTTATGGCTATAAATGGCTTCAAAAATGAAGACAAACTTCAAATAAGCAATCCAACAATGCATCTTGAAGAACTAGAAAAGCAAGAGCTAACAAAACACCAAATTAATAGAAGAAAAGCCATAATAAAGATCATAGCAGAAATAAATAAAATTTCAATAAAAACATACAAAAGATCCATTAAACAAAAACTGGGTTGAAAATTTAAACAAAGCTGACAAACCTTTAGCAAACTAACTATGAAAAAACCAATAGAAGATCCAAATAAATAAAATCAGAAATGAAAAAGGAGACATTACGACTGATACTACAGAAATTCAAAGGAACATTAGTGGCTACTATGAGCAACTCTATGTAAATAAATTGGAAAATCTTGAAGAAATGGACAAATTCCTAGATACATACAACTACCAAGATTGAACCAGGAAGAAATCCAAAACCTGAACAGGCCAATAGCAAGCAACCTGTTGAAGCTATAATAAAACATCTCCCAGTAAAGACAAGCCCAGAACTTGATGGTTTCACTGCTGAACTCTACCAAACATTTAAAGAAAAACTAATACCAATCCTACTGAAACTATTCTGAAAAATAGAGGAGGAGGGAATACTTCCAAACTCATTCTATGAGGCCAAAATTACCCTGATACCAAAACCAGAAAAAGACATATCAAAAAAAGAAAGAAAACTACAGGCCAGTATCTTTGATGAATGATATTGTCTCACTCCAGTTACGACGACTTATATCTAAAAGACAGGCAATAACAAATGCTGGTAAAAATGTGGAGAAAGGGGAAATCTCATACACTGTTGGTGGAAATGTAAATACGTACAACCATTATGTAGAACAGTTTGGAGGTTTCTCAAAAAATTGCAAATTGAGCTACCACATGATCCAGCAATCTCACTGCTGGATATTTATCCAAAAAAAAGGAAATTAATATATTGAAGAGGTATCTGTACTCCCATGTTTGCTGCAGCTGTTTACAATAGCTAATATTTGGAAGCAAACTTAGTGTCCATCAACAGATAAATTTTAAAAAATTTAGTACTTATACACAATTGAATACTATTCTGACATTAAAAATGAGATTCAATAATTTTCAACAACATAGATGGAACTGGAGATCATTATGTTAAGTGAAGAAAACCAAGTACAGAAAGACAAACATCACATGTTCTCACTTATTTGTGGGATGTGAAAATCAAAACAATTGAACTCATGGACATAGAAAGTAAAGGAAGGTTACCAGAGGTGGGGAAAGATGGCTGGAGGGGAGGTGGGGATGGTTAATGGGTACAAAAAAATAGTTAGAAAGAATGAATAAGACCTATTCTTTGATAGCACAGTAATGTGATAGTAGTCAATAATAGTAAATAATAATGGTACATTTTAAAATAACTTAAAGAGTATAATCGCATTGTTTGTAACTCAATGAATAAATGCTTGAGGCAATAGATACCTGATGTTTCATGATGTACTTATTTCACATTGCATGCCAGTATCAAAACATTTCATGCACCCCATAAAAATATATATACCTACATTGTACCCACAAAAATTAAATATAGTATGAAAAATAAAAAGTGTAAATGAAAATTTTAAACTAATTATCTTTCAACACATTCACTGACTTTAGAGTCTTCAGGACACTTGATTACAAGGAAATATATTTAGTACATGTATTTTGTAGTAGAATTAGTCACTGTTTAAAACTTTTGCAGCAAGTTCAACACTCTAGCTTAAATCCATTTTAGCAATTTTTCCTATAGCCCATTTTATATTTGGTTAGTTTTTCAAGAAAAGTCAGCAAAGATAGATATTCTCTCCTAATTCCACTATTTCCCTACTCTACTATCATCCTACTCATGATTTTAAGGCTGTTGGCATCAATTCCATGCTTTTTGTTTTTGTAGACGTTTTGTCAGAGACAATATGCAAGATTTTACTCTTTCCACAGTCTCTAGAGAAAAACCTTTTGTAAGGAAGCCCAATTTTTTATCCTGTTTATCCAGGAGGTTGTGGAGGTAGAGAAGGTGAAAAAAATGCTCCGCCAGAGGTTCTGAATTCCCGGAGCTGTTGACCATCACTGTTCCTGCACAGCTCAGTTGAGTCCTAGCTCAGTTTGGGCCAGCTCTGAACCCCTAGACAGGGCACATAGGTGTGTGGTGGTTCTCCTGCTGGGTGGGGGTGGGGCTGTTGCCAGTGGCAGCAGCATCAGGCGGTTTATTCTCAGACTTGGGAGAATGCATGCGTTGGTTTCCTTTGTCCCGGCGGCAGGCTCCCTGATCTGCTAGACCACCTGTTTCCTGGTGTGCAGGGTGCTGCGTGGCCTCAAGTGCTATAAACATGGCTGGCCACATTACTGGGTCCAGCCAGCACTGTGACTCTCCAACCCTTTGGGTGGATGTGGGGGATGTTAGTGAGGTCCCAGGAATATAGAGACACAGAAACTATTGGACCACAGGGAAAATTGAAATACAGTTTGGCACTGCACTAAAAATGGTGCCATGCTCTAATAGCTTGGCTTTTGTAGCTAACATTCAGCATGAATTTCCTCTCTGGAACAATGTAGTCCCGTGTGCTCTGGTCAGTTCACCGTACTAAGCTTAGGACCTCTGAGGGTCGAGGGCCTTTTCTGTAACTAGGACTGCCGGTGTCTGTGGCGGGAATATGAACTGCTGAGGATCTCTGGCTTACATTTTCTCTATAATGTAAGTCCCTCCTGGCTCCAAGGCAATCCAGCCAGCTGTCTTGATTCCCTGTGTATGCCGCCATCTCCTGCTTCTGCGCCTCAGATTATCCCCATTGCTTCCTTGGTGGATCCCAGCATTGTCCTCTAGATGCTTTATTTTTCATACGGTTATCTACTTGCTGTCTTGGTTCTTCTTTGTGGAGGAGGCAAGACCTGGACACATCTAGTTAGCTGTCTTGATCTAGAAGATTCTGTTTTTATATGTAATATATTGCCCACACATTTCTTATTTCTTTAAATATATTTATGCCAATTAGCAATTGTTCCATCAGTTCCATTAATTTTGTTTAAATTGTTATAAATTTAATATGTTGTTTTTCTTATTTGTATTTGCATTTCCCAGCTTATTATGATTTTCAACTGAGCTTCTTATCAGAAGTAGTATTCTGTTAAGCTAGCAATCTTTTTTTAAAAAGTATGATTTGAGGTATTTTCTAATTTCTGTGTGCTTAAATACCCCTCCACGACAGATGTCAGGCAATCATCATTACTCTATTCAGAGCTGGGAAGAGTGGCATAGTCAAGTATGAGAAATGGGTACAAATGGGTTCTTTCACACCACCAGATTATTTACACTAACACATTAAATAGATTGAGGAGGGAGAAGGCTAGGAACAAATTTTGCCTTTCCAGTGATTTGGAGAGAAGAGGCATCCCTAACTATCAAAGATCTAATAGGAATCCTATCCCTTTGCTTTTACTCCAGCAGACAATTTCTCTCTTCAAGTGGTCATCATTAAATTCTTAGAAGTATGAAGGCTTGAAAGAAAACAGCCACCTTAAGTTTGCATTATAATATCCCAAAGATGAAAGGAAGAATATAAATTTGTAGGTGGGGAACTCAAGTACAGTTTTTATCAGTCAGGTGTAAGAGTCATGTATTTATTATTAAAAGACATGATCGTATGAGGAAGTGGCCAGAGCCAATCTTCAAAACTTCCCTTCACTCAATACTACTCTTATTGCTGTCCTCAGATGTGTTTCACCCTAGGATGCAACCAGGAACCCTTTCCCCAACTTACCACACAGGCACACAGACACACAGACACACACACACACACACACACTCACAAGAACCTTTGTTTTTCTTTCTTCCTTTTTCTCTTTTCTTTTCTTTTCTTTGTTTTTTGAGACGGAGTTTCTTTCTTGTTGCGCAGGCAGGAGTGCAATGGTGTGGTCTCAGCTCCCTGCAACCTCTGCCTCCCGGGTTCAAGTAATTCTCCTGTCTCAGTCTCCCAAGTAGCTGGGATTACAGGCGCTCTCCACCATGGCCAGCTAATTTTTGTATTTTTTGTAGAGACGGGGTTTCACCATGTTGGCCAGGCTGGTCTCAAACTCCTGACTTCAGGTGATCCACCTGCCTCGGCCTTCCAAAGTGCTGGGATTACAGGCGTGAGCCACTGTGCTCAGCACAGAACCTTCATTTTTCAAATGTTTCTAACATTTTGTTGTTTTTGTAAATAATTATTTTCTCGTATGCTTCTTCTCCCTCATTTACTTAGATTCATCAATGTTGATCCTGAGGGAAGAAGCTTGCAAATCTTCAAAACTTCTCCCCAGAGCATCTTATCATTTATATATAGCTAAACTCTTGTGAATTGCACTCTGACATGGCTTTGAAGCAGGGTATATCTGTGAAAATTAGATATAATTTATTTGTTTATCTTGTCTTACTGATGGCTTTTCACTTTATGGATATTAACAGAAGTTTAAAATTCAACTAAAAGACAAATAACAAATTAAATCAAATTCAGCTGTTATTTAGCATTTTATAACAAAAAAGGGATAATCACGATTGCCATAAGTAAGGAAAATGAGAAAATGACCTTTGATTTCTTCTTCCCACAGTCTTTTGCCTTGAAGTTGCCTGTATGTTGAAAAGAAAATAACTTATTAGAGACTCAAATATAAATCAAAATAAATGTTGCAGCATAGTTTTACCAAAATATCCTGTGTGCAAATCCCTTACTAATTTAACTAGGTATCTAGAGCTATGTGGCTATTGGGAACAACTGAAAGTATTTATAAAACTGAAACACCTGAGGAAGATAATTATATTGTACACATGCATGAAGGCTTCATCTTTTACCTAAAAGACTATTTACTAGAACTTTTAAGAATCTTGAGATTAAGCAATAATAATGTGTACAGAATCATTTTATGGAAGGTTGGATGTAAGAGCTCTTCTCTGAAATTTCCCACAAATTTGAAAACGGAATAATTATTTTGTATGGTAACAAAGTGATTCATCTCCTTGAATACAGCTGCATGTAAAATTGCTGAAATTGAGACATTTGAATATCAGACTATTTTCTTAATTTTTATGAGAGTAGAAAGTATATTTTAAATATATTTCCTTGCATAAATCGTGTATGTCCTTTTAAATAATAAAATAGTAATATTGGTATTTAACTCATTATAAATCTCTTATAAATATCAATTTATACATTTGGTAGAGCAGGAAATAACTAATTATATATAATTAGAAAAAGTGAAAAATATTCAAGAATCAGAGGGTACTCAAAGGTGTGTTTACATTATATTGTCTTTGCATCTATAACAGCAGACACATACCTCTATTAACCAAAAAATAACTTTGATTTGCAACTCAGTGATTAAACAGTTCCCTCTAGGTGAAAACTACTCATTCACTTTTATATTTTCAATATCTAATTTTAAAATATTCCAATTAATTTTTACAAATTCTAAATTTTCATATGTCTATCTGTCATCGTTTAATAAAATTGCAATTATTCAAATGAACCCCACCTATGAAAACAAACTGATTGCTCATGTGGTTTATTTTCAATATGCACAAAATGGCCCAAATGTCAGAATATCAAACTTACATTAATATTTTAGTCAAATTTTTACATTAAACATATTAGACTAATCAATTCTGTTTTCTACAAAGAAATTTTCCTGTATGGAGGAGCTACACCTTCTATTTTTGAGTAGATACCACTTTTTTTCACTCTAAAGAATAAATAATGCTTTTTATAAACCGGGAAATTCTACTGAAAGGTACAGACTAAGTTCAACAGAGTAATCTTCATCCACAAAATACATTTTTGAAAAACAGAAACATACTTTGTCTAAAAGTAGAAAAAAATGAAACCAGTAATAATGGCAAACAGGCTGATTAACCTTTTCCATAGGCAATGCCCAAACTTGCTTCTAGTGCAAATAAGATCAGTTTATTATTGAATTCACAGCTTCATAGAAGTGACAATTATTAGAGCATGGATAATATTCATACAAAGCTAAAAAATATTCAATATTCCCCGTTGACTTTTGTTCTGTTCGCTTTAGAGATTCTACTCAGATTTTTATACGTTAAATAATGTTTGTGAAATAATGTAAGTTTCACAGGAACCATATTTTTTCATTGCAAGACATTAAGTCGTAAATCTTCAACGTGGTCTAGCATCTATAGTTTTCTAGGGAAAAGCTTCCTTGGAAATAATTCTATTCTCCTGCTTAGTAGCAAAAAAACACCAGCACTTTCATAAGCACTGATGAATAATGTTGGAATTACTGAAGTAAAATTATAATAAGTTTTCAGACTATCATAAGCTTACATTATTTTCTTATGTATCATAGAAAGTATTACTTGTAAAAATTCCTTATGTTTAATAACCTAAAATGTCTACATTTACTTCAAGATGTTTAAGTGCTTGAATTTTAAAATAAAATATTAAGTTTATAATAAGACAATTTTATTATAAAATCGAATAGAAAACACAGTAGTAAGATAGTGGCATGGATTGCAATCCAGAACAATACAGTAATTTTTCTATGACTTCAAATGATTAGATAAGCATAGTATGAACATAAGAATTGTCATGCTAGTACTATACAATGTTAAACTGGAAGTTTTGACTGGTGCCCTATAATACATATAAGATATCAAAGTGAGATGGGCAAACAAAAATGCAAATTTATGAAGGAAATCAATTGGAACAATTTCGGTGGCTCTTGAAATCTCTCATTAACTTTAAGAATATGAAAGCATTAAAGAGAGATTCTATGCAACAAAAATTAATGGAAAATGTGTTTGTAGAAAGAGTTACTACTTTGCTATGAATTCTAACCCTCACAAGGAGAGAAAGGAGTTTGTATGAGCCTCTCACCATAAGACTAATGAAAAAGGCAACAGTGAGACAGCTTAACAGTAGTGATACTTGCCACCCGCATTTAATGGGATCCTTTGGACTTGCATCTGACACTCATGCCTAAAGAATCTTTTTGTTTGTTTTTGTTTCATTTTGAGATGAAGTCTCACTCTATGGCCCAGGCTGGAGTGCAATGGCAGAATCTCGGTTTACTGCAACCTCCGCCTCCCGGGTTGTTCAAGCGATTCTCCTGCCTCAGCCTCCCAAGTAACTGGGATTACAGGCACATGCCATCACACCCGGCTAATTTTTGTATTTTTAGTAGAGATGAGGTTTTGCCATGTTGGCCGGCCTGGTCTCGAACTGCTGACCTCAGGTGATCCGTCCGCCTCAGCTTACTAAAGTGCCGGAATTACAGGCATGAGCCATCCCACCAACTATGCCTGAAGAATCTAAGACTAGATTCTGCCACCATTGGACTATGGTAATACATGAGATAGAGATAAAGATGTAAGGGACAGAGTGAGAGCAAGAGCAAGAGCGTGCGCGCGCGAGAGAGAAAGACATTTTAGGAACTAACATCATCAACAAGATGGCAAATTGTATTTCCAATGGACTGAGATGAGTCATATAGAAAATAATTCTATATTAAAAGTTTATATGTAGTCCCTAAAGATGTTCTGATGACAGGAACCAGTGAGGAAACTCCTCAGGAGGTGATGAAAGAGCAGCAGCGAGAGTATAAAATCTGTATTGTCTGAAATGGATGTTGTGGGTAGAGGAGAACAGTGGAGAACCTCTAAAAAGCCATAAAATGTCCTACATGAGAATCAGTTTTAAATCCTTCCTAAGATTAGTGTTTAACTCACACCTTAAGTAACTACAACTTAAGTAAGTCTCTATTTTCTCCTATTTGATATCCACGTTCTCAACCCTAGAATGGTCAAAAATCATGAGAAGCAGGCCAGAAGAAAAGGAAATTATTCACAACTTTCATCACATCTGCCATCAGCATAAATACACTCCACATGAATATGACCCATCAGGGAGAGTGAAGAATGTTTAAATCAAAACCAAATCGTAGTTATAATTAATTCATGAAACTGGAGATTTTACTTAATTGAGACTTATTTTTGGATTTAAAATAAGAGTAAGACTATTCATTATTTTAGAGTATTCTCCATGTAGCTTCTGCAATAGTTTTTTTTATGCACAATGGATAATATCTGACCACCTTACAATGGCTACCTCATCAAATGAACTAGCACATAAAAATCTCCTTACTTTATATCCCTATTTTCCTTGCACGTGCCATTTCAGTCAGACTGCATTCCTTACAGTTCCTTAAACACAATTAACAACACCTACTTCTGGCTTCTCAATTCTTTTCCCAGATATTTACATGGCACCTGCTATGGGGTGAATGCATTCCCTAAAATTCATGTGTTTGAAGATTAATCCCCAATACAACAGTGTTGGGAGATGGGGCCTGATAGGAAGGTCATGAGGGCTTTGCCCTCGTAAATACGTTAATGCTGTTATAGAAAGGGCTTGTGGGATTGGGTTCCCTTTTATGCCATATGAGGACACAGCATCAGTTCCCTTTTGCTCTTCCACCTTTCATCATGTGAGGGTGCAGCAAGAAAGCCCTCACGAGACAGCCAAACCTGCTGGCACCTTGTCTTCGTCTTTCCAATCTCCAGAACAGTAAGAAACACATTTCTGTTCATTATAAATTACCCAGTCTGTGGTATTCTGTTATAGCAGCAGACTAAGACAGTGCCCATTAACACTTTATTCAGATGTCTGCTAAAATGTCACTTCATAAGAAAATCCTCCTCTGACCTATTTTATTAAAATTCTGACTCATATTACATTCTGTTCTAGTTATCTACTTTATTTTACTTCTTAGCATTTATTACCATCTAGTATTGTATTTTATACTTCCTTGTTTATTGCCTGAGTACTCCTTCTAAAATGTCAGCTCTGTTAGGGAAAAGACATTGTCTTTTACTCACTGCAATATAGTATCTAGCAGACAGGTGGTACTAAAAAAATGTATTAAGCAAAGGAATGATTACAACATATAGTATACTGGAAAAGTGTTACTTCCATAATGTGAAGAGAGTTCAAATATTCATCTTCAGGGTGATGTAATGTCAGTGTACCTGTGTCAAAATAATTGAATTAATGGAATATATGATTACAATTCCTTCAATTTTAATAGAAATTAAAAATGTATGTAGATATGTAAAAATTAATTGAAGTTAGAAATATATACTAGGTAAGCTATGTATCAGATACATGTTAGCTTAATTGAAGTTAAACTAGAACTCTATATATAAATATATGTTTAATGTATACTTATATTTATTATTGTATATTCTATAAATAATAATTCTATATGTGATAACATAATATATATTTCTAACTTCAATTAAACTAATGCTCAAAAATAGAAAATAGTTTTTAAAAATTTCTGCAGAAAATTATATATTGAAGCATTGCTAATATTAAATATTCAAGACAATGAGAAAATGACAGACCTGATATTTATCGTAATCTCATAAAGAATATAAGTCATACTAAGAGGTTTAAATAAGGACAGTCAAATGATATATGAAAAGTCAGCAAAAGTAATCATGGCGACTATGATTTTAACCTACTATTGTTAATAATAGGCTATACTAATAGTATATTGCACTTTGAGATGTTTGCTAATGGTTAACAAATGTAACCATTTGTAAAGTCACACCTCTACAATTACAGTGATATTTAACGAAATATAATTCTCATTTCAATATTTGACAAATTCATTAAATCTATCAATATACATATGTTTGTAAACCTTTTATGATTTCTAACCTAATGATCACATACCAATGGGAAAACAATTTCCATTCCAACTACACACAGTCACTAAAGTGATACACAGAAAACAATGTAGGAATAAACTAAAATTCATTTATCTGCTAGCAAATGATGTTGAGATATCTATAAAGAAAGACAAATTTAGAAACATGATGGAAATTTTACAGTCTGATTCAAAAGTGAGATGCCCCCCAAATTATAATTTTTACGTGTTACTAGAAGGAATATTAGTTTATAAATGATGTACATTCAATAAGAAATCGTATTATTAAAATTAATAGCATGCTTCATGGATAAATGAGGACAATGTAATCACGGCTATATGGGTTTATTTCATTGACATTAAAATTGTGATAAATTTATCTAGTTTGTATTACCTGTTTGGCCATGATTCATAAATGAAAAGATGTTTTTAAGACATTGAGCCAATATTCACAATGTACTATACATTTATATCAATGGGATTAATGTTATATACTCCCGACATTTAGAATGGAATATAATCTTGAAAATACTTTCCATGAAATGGATCTGGGGCATCAGATAGTTGCCCTGCACAGCTAGCTGTTCAGTATTTCATTCAAAACAGTTGTTCCAAATTTGCTGATATAGTTTATGATGAAAAGTTCTTGTCAGTAAATGGTGCCACACAGCTATTTAAGGGGAAAAAAATAATACATATACTGTAGTCTACAGTTTCAAATTAGCTTCACTGTTTTACAAGCAAATGATAAATGTTTTGAATGAACAGTGTAATACAGTGAGAGCATTTGACTAGGAATATTTGAAATATTTGAAATGTTTTCATCATTCTATAAGTATTACCAGAAATAAAGTCCTCCACATCCTGGCCAATGTTTGATATTGTCAGTCTTTTGTATCTTACTTGCTCTAATATATATGTAGTCATTTCTTATTGTGGTATTAATTTACATTTCTCTAATGACTAACGATGCTGAACATCTCTATATGTGTTTATTTGCTATCCATATATCTTCTTTCACAAAGTGATTGTCCAAATATTTTGCCCATTTAATTTTTTAAAATTGAATTGTTTTCTTAAGTTTTGAGAATTATTTATATATTCTGGATATAATTTTCTTAATAGGTCTATGATTTGCAAATAGTTTTCACCTGTCTATTAAAACTCTTACCAAAGATTCAAAGTTCAAAATTTTATGAAGTCCAGTTTGTCATTTTTCTATATTTATGGTTAGTGCTATTTGTGTGCTATTTAAAAAGTTTTTGCCTAGCATAAGTTAACAAAGAATGTTGTCTATATTTTTTTTCAGAGGTTTTATAATTTAGGTTTTAAGTTTTGGTCTACAGTAGATTTTGAGTACATTTTTATGTCTGGTGCAAGGTATAGATCTAACAAAGGATAGGTAACAATTTTATAGAAAAGAGCAAATCTTTATTGAAATTTCATACAGTAAAGAATACTTTAAAAATATAGAGAAACCTTCATGATTGGACATTTCAATAACTAAAGTTGTCAGCTTTACCCAAGTTATGCTATAGATTCACTGAAAACAAATAAAATTCTAATAAGTATTGTTGTGTGTGTGTGTGTGTGTGTACTTGATTAAAACTTCACAAACATTTTCTGTAATTTTATGAAAAAGTAAAGATTATGGAGTAATCAAGGCACCAGTGAGGATAATGTATAAAAAAAGACTTTGCATGAAATTTATAATTTAGAAAGTAGAATATTAAAATGGAATTAGATTAGGAATCAATAGAATCTAATAGTAATTTTATGGCACAACTAGCATTTTGTTTAATAAAGAAATTTTCAACAAATAATGAATTGAGATATCCAAGAGAAATTTGAGGACAACCACACATACACCAAAATCCTTTCTGGGTGCATTACCAACTGTTATGAGAAAGATGAAAATGTGAAACTTTGAAATCTCCTATTCATCAAAGTACAATATAAATAATATCAATATAAATTATAAATATATAAATATATATTAATTATAAATTATAAATAAATATTTATATATTTGTATACACATATAAACTATATCACTTATAATTTATATAAAATATAGATTTTATATTTTACTTAAATTATAAATTTATGTATTATATATTATAAAGTTATAACATAAATTATAAATATATATTCTATTATATTACACATTTATATATTATATATTCATAAAATATAAATTATAAAGTACAATATAAAGCAACTAGAAGGGCAAGATAAAAACTGGAAGATTGCATTTTTAGCACGTAATACTTCTAATTGATTAATATCTCTAAAAATAAAGGATGACTAAAAACAATAATAGCATTATAAAAATACACAGAGGATCTAACAAAAAATGACAATTTTTTTCAGACTGTGTCTCACTCTGTCACCCAGGCTTAAGGCCAGTGGTGCAAATGCAGCTCACTGCAGTCTCGATATCCCAGGCTCAATCCTCCTCCTTCAGACTCACATGTAGCTAAGACCACAAGCACACACCACTATACCCGGCCAAAGCAAATTTTTAAATTAGTACTACATAGAAGAGAAAATTTAATTGGCTGAATAAAACATGTTCAAGCTGAATATTAACCAAAAAAATCACAAATTTAAACAATCTTAAGATCAAATTTCACACTCAGCACATTTTTAGAAATCCAAAATTTGATCATATCCATTATTGATGAGGATTCAGAGCAAATTAGTCTTGCAAATTGATGGGGATACTAAAAATTTAGGGAGAAAATGGGCATCCGTTATCAATTACAGTTTAAAAGGCTCATTCTCTATAGCTCTAAAATTCTACTTCTAGATATTTCCTCAGGGAAACTCTTAAACATGTTGACTAAGAAAAAACTACAAGATTATTTATAGCAATAATGTCCATCAAAAATATTATCCTCTAAGACACAGACATGTCTTCATAAAATTTTTCACATCTGACTTTTCATTTAACTTCTGTCTATGCCTACTCAATGACATAAATTAAAGATTAATTCATGAACACTAGAATAGAAATAATGTTCTTAAAATTTAAAAAAACATATTTTAATACCCTATTACATTATTTCATCCATAAACTGAGAAATGAGGTATAGACACCCAAGAAAATGAAGCCAATTACCATCTGAAACACATAGAACAGTGATTAACTAAGGGTCTCAAGTCTGGCTTTCTTTAACCCATATTGTGACAGTGGTTTGAAAGACAATCCCTGAAAAGCAGTGAAAAGTTTCTGCAAATGTCTAAACTTCTCTCTTTTACCTGTTAACATGTAGAACTGGAGGTAATATCATAATAAGATCTTACTATAAATTATAGTTCTATGCATCTATAAACACTTGATTAATACTAAGGAGCCATAGCAGAGCAAAGCAGAAAAAAAAGTCTTTTCAGTAAATAGTGCTAAATCGATTGTATATCCATATGAGAAAGATTAAAAATTTACTCTGTCTAATGCCTTACACAAAATAAACTACAGTTGGATTGCAGATCTAAATATTAAAGTAAAACAATGAAGTTACTGTAATATATTAGCATGTCTTCATGAGTTTAGGGTGAGCAAACAATCCTTAATGGACACAAATTACACTAATTACAAAGTAAATAATTAATACATCAGATTGTATTAAAATTAAAAACATTTGTTTATCCAAAACATAAGAAAAATGAAATACCAACCACAGAGCAGCAGAAGATGTTTGGAACAGACATAACTAACATGGACCATTAATGAGAACATTTTCCTCAAATAGATAAGAAAAATGACATTGAAAATACACACAAGATACTTAAAGAAAAACAACCCAGAATAGTCAAGTATTAAAAAAAAATACACGACATGATGCTCATTCTTATTAGTCATCAGGGAAACAAATGAAAAACACTAAGCAATAATACAAAATGAATGGCTAAAATTGAAAAGACTGAAAATATACGATTGAGGTGAAGAAGGAACAATAGAAACTTTCACAGAGAACTGAAGGAAGTATAAGTTGGTGCAACCAGTTTGTTTGGCAATACATTTTGAAATCTTGCATGCACATGCTAATAAATTTTACTCCAACAGAAAAGTACTCATGCATATTGTATATCAAAGACGTGAATGTTCATAGCACCACTGTGGTCTATATTTATTAATATTATACCAATTAATGTACAATATGATTCTTATCAACCATATAATCCTAGTTGTATCACTCTTGAATGTATGATGTTGTTGACATATGTTAAACAGCATATTTTATAAACCCTACAATATACTGTTGCTATTTTTACTTTATACATACTGTTCTGTGGAAATTAAGAAAACATAGTAATATATATCTAACAAAATATTTACAGTTTTGGGGGTTTTTCATCTCATCCTTTGGATGTGTGTTTCAATCATGTTATTTCTGCCTATATAACTTCATGAGTTCTTGCAGTACAATCTGCTAAGGACAGATAATCTCACTTTTATTTTCTCTGAAAAGAGTTTGTATTTCATCTTCAGTTTTGAAAGGTATCTTAATTGAATATGGTATTCTAGACTGTTATTATTTGTATCACATTAATACATCATTTGGTTTTCTTTTTGTCTTCCTCCGTTTGTGATAAGAAGGCAGACATCATTGTTACCCTGAATGTTAATTGTCTTACTCTGGCAGCTTTATGAAAGGTTTCTTTTTCTTTAGTTTTTATCTGTATGACTATGATGGGCCTAGATATGCATTTCATGTCATTTGTTCTGCCTGAGCCTCTCTGAACATCTTAAATCGGTAGGTTATTTGCTGGTTTATTTTTAATCATATTTGGAATGATTTCTCCACTATATCTTCAAATATTCTTTCCTCTTGGTTCCTCTCCCCTTTTCTGGAATTTTAATTACATTTAGGGATAATCATTTGAAATTTTCCTTATGTTGCTAATTCTCTTCAGTTATTGTCATCTCTCTGTTTCTGTGATTGTTCAGACTTTTTAAGTTTTTCTGTCTTTGAATACAGTGGCCTTTTTTTCTGCTGTGTTCAAACTACAGTTTCTTTGATCCAAGGAGTTCTTCAATTCAGATGTTTTTGTTTCAATTCCAGAATTTGTTCGGTTTGTTGAGTTTAGTCAATATAGTCAGAAATTGAGCTGTATTTTGGTTTTGTTCTTATGGTTACCTTCAGTGCACTACAGACCTCAAATTGTTCTTTAATCACTTTGTGCTTAGGATGTGGGCTGGTTATCTGGGAGATTTTCTCAAAGTTTGCTTCACCCTCAACTAAAGACTTCCCTTCATCTTCTTATCCTATCTCCAGTAATATTCTAATGTAAATTGATACTCAGTTATCGCCAATTGTATTATACAAGTCATCTGGCTTTTACATACTATAAGAATGGGAACAGTGCTCTTTCCAGCTAATCCTGCACTGAAGCTGAGAATCCCCCTCTACTGACTATCATTGTCTCTTTATTACAAGTTGCATTTTTCTGCATCTTTTTATGTATTTTAGTTTTTGATATAAACTTTTCATAAAATAATCAATAAAGATTAAAGTGCTTAATTTTGTTGTAGTGTAGTTTGTTTTTCCAGTAAATTTCCATCTTAACTCCTTTTGCGGGGAGTTAATATGAAGCTAATTATAAGTTGAGCTGAGTTGGGGCTGGTTTGAAGTTTTATTTAATTTCAGTTCAACTCTGAATTCAATACTAGCTGTGTGCTTGAACCTAAACCTAGATGAGATTATGATAGCTGTCTGTGTTTCCCACTCTACAACCACAGATGCTAATTTGGCAAATTCTTATAGGTTATAACTGTGTGGCCAAGAGATTTATTTCTACCCTGAGGCTCTTCCAGATTCCAAACAGTCATCCCAACCCAAGCATTCATTACAAGTTTAGCTTGTTTCTCCCCATCCCCAAAAAGTCTCTTCTTCTGTGGCAGGTATATTCCTCAGTCCTCCCTTAACTTGCATCCCCCAGTCATTTCTCTTGGCAATTGGGTTTCTAGACATTCTTTTTTTTTTTTTTTTTTGAGACGGAGTCTCGCTCTGTCGCCCAGGCTGGAGTGCAGTGGTGTGATCTCAGCTCACTGCAAGCTCTGCCTCCCGGGTTCACGCCATTCTCCTGCCTCAGCCTCCCGAGTAGCTGGGACTACAGGCGCCTGCCACCACGCCCGGCTAATTTTTTGTATTTTTAGTAGAGACAGGGTTTTACCGTGTTAGCCAGGATGGTCTCAATCTCCTGACCTTGTGATCCGCCTGCCTCGGCCTCCCAAAGTGCTGGGATTACAGACGTGAGCCACCATGCCCGGCCGACATTCTTATATCCAATACACTTAGATGACTTTGAAGCAAAGTGTGATTTTGTTTGTTTATCCAATGTTGTCTTGTATATGATGAGAGAACTCTCACATCCTAACTGGAACTGGATTTATTAGGCAATCATTTCTAATTTTATGAAAGAAGAGCTCAAATTTTCTACTTAAAGTGCCTCATTCACTGGCTGCAGTGGCGCATGCCTGTAATCCAAGCACTTTGGGAGGCCGAGGTGGGTGGATCATGAGGTCAGGAGTTCAAGACCAGCTTGGCCAACACAGTGAAACCCCGTCCCTACTAAAAATAGAAAATTAGCCGGGCTTGGTGGCACGTGCCTGTAGTCCCAGCTACTCAGGAGGCTGAGGCAGAAGAATCGCTTGAAACCTAGGAGGTGGAGGTTGCAGTGAGCTGAGATGGCACCACTGCACTCCAGCTTGGGCAACAGAGTGAGACTTTGTCTCAAATATAAATAAATAAATAAATAAAGGGTCTCATTCTAGCTAAGAGAGTTCCCATTTGTGTATAAAGCAGAGTTAAATGCTTTTTCCTTTTCTGTCAAAGGGAATAATTCAACTCTCCAATTACAGTTCTTTTGCCTAGGTCAAAAGGTTGATGAGCTAACACAACTTTCTTATTTCTTGTCACACTAACATGACTTTCCATTGAACAATCACATATATGTGGTTGATAGAAATACACATTGTGGCTTACACCTGTAACCCCAGCACTTTGGGAGGCCGAGCTGGGTGGATCACTTGAGGTTAGGAGTTCCAGACCAGCCTGGTCTATATGGTGAAACCCCGTGTGTACTAAAAATACAAAAATTAGCCAGGCATGGTTGCACCTGTAGTTCCAGCTACTAGGGAGGCTGAAGCAGGAGAATTACTGAACTGGGAGGCAGAGTTTACAGTGAGCCAAGATGGGACCACTGCACTCCAGCCTGGGCAACAGGGAAAGACTCTGTTTAAAAAAAAAAAAAAACCAAACGATGTAAATACATATTGTAGTTGAACGGATAATAATTTCTTTACCTTTACCTGGATAACAGGATCCAGGAACCATTATTTGAGTAAGGTACATTCCAGAGGCTAACAGAACTCATATTTTGCTATAGTAAGTGTAAAAATCACTAAATAAATGAATGTTTTCCAAGGAGTATTTGGATGATTTAACATGAACAGGTTAAAATAAAATCAGAATTTGTTTTATTGGTTTTACTATTATTTGATTATTTTCCACATTTCTTTGTTAAATAAAATATTTACCACTTTAAATATGCTATAACATACAGATTATTTTATATTTGCCTCACTCTGATAATAATCATGAAATGCAAGAAAAACATTATGACACATGAATAAAATTACATGTCCATATTTAATATTGAATATTTACCAGAATTTCATTTGATTCCCCATTGTTTACTTCTATAATCCATATTAACACAAATATTATTTTATAGCATGTTATTTGTTCTAATAAAAATTATCCTAAATCACTCATTCCTCTTTAATGTATCAATCTTCCTAACAATGTTTAATGCTTTTAAAATGGTAATCTTCTAAATGCTTCTAAATTATCTTATATTAGATCATGACCACCTATTACTCTATAAATCCATAATCAGAAACTCTGAGTTTTTATAATCACCTAAATATATATATATTTTTCATTTTTAGTAGAACAACCAATGAAAAGAATACTTGTTGATAAATTAGTAGAGACAGAAGATCTTTCAATGACTGCAAAGTGAAATATTTCATCAGTCAACTTGATGTTCAGTTGTGATGCCATCATTTTACCTAATCAGAATATCTAAATAACTAAAATGTTTAATATTCATCTTACTGATTTACACAATCACAGAAATCATTTTACTCAGTCCTTATTACTATTTTAATTATCCATTTAAACCCATGTACCCTGCAATTCTCTAGGTTGAGGTAAAAAGAATATCAAATTGAAAACTAAAATAATTCAATCATTTAAAAAATCTCTATAACAATGATTTAGTTTTTCCAAAATAAATTTGGTTTCTTAGTTCTTTGTAATATTACTAGTAATATAAAACTTGTTTACAGACTGAAGCAATGCTTTTGTTGTTCCTTTTTCATTACTCTCTATGAAATGAAAGCTAAAATACTTCAGGTTCAGAAGAAATCTCAGTATATATTAGGAGATAAGGGTAACAGACAAAACAAAAATTGTTACAGTCACATTTTTGCTATATGATTCCAGAATTTAGAACCAGTTCTTTATAATGCTGTATATATGAGAATTTCTTACAAATTTTGTTTTTGATAGATGGAACTTAAATTTGCCGTTTCATGTATCATGATTCACTGATAATGGAAAAGTAAAGACTGAAATATAGGAAGAACTCAGCTATGTCCTTGGCCAGAGTAGAGAAACCATACAGTTTAAAAATAATCCAACTGATACATTATCTGTTATGAAGCTTAAAAAAAGGAACTTGATATGAGTGTGTGTGTATGGATAAGTGTGCATAAACTTGTAAAGGTGAAAGAGGCTGCATAATAGGTGTGCGATGCAGTATTAGACTCATCAATTTTTAATCAATCCAGGTATCACTGTATTTCTAAAAAAAGTTCTCTGTGAATATATCATTAAAAATTAGTAAATATTTAATAAAAATGTTGTAGTATTATATTTGCAAACAGCGCTTCTTTCTTTGTGAACATACTTTGTCCTTTAAAAATCTAGTAAATCCCTGGACTTGACTGATTTAAAATATTTGTTTGGAAGTTTAGGGTCACCTATAAAGTTATGCTTCCCAGAGAAATGTTTACATAAGTTCAGAGATACATCCTAAAGCCTTTCATCCCAATCCTGAGGTACAGATTATATAAGTAAATTTCCAGTCTTATATCACAATTATAATAACTTCTAGTGAATCATGATGAACATTATTGTATCTTACATAATACCAGATGACAGGACATAAATAATTGGAATCATGCAGTTTCTAGCTTTTGTTCAGATTGGTACTTTCACTTAGTAATATGCATTTGAGATTTTTCCATGTTTTTATGGCTTGAGAGCTCACTTTTTATCACTCAATAATATTCCATTATGTGGGTGTACCTCGGTCTATCTATTCACCTATTGATATCTGAAAAAAAAGAAAAAAAGGAAACTTAACCGCTAAATGGATCTATAACAAAAACTTATTTGAGATAAATCATAGACATAAAAAAATGAAAATGTAAACTGAAAAAATCTTCATGACCTAAGCCTAGGCAAAGATTTTTTAGAACTCAAAAAATATGAATGACAAAAAAGGATAATTTCATGAAAATTAACTTTTTGATAATCAAAAGACATTTACATTAGTATTTTATTGTGGTTTAACCACTTAATATAAATTTAGTGGTTTAATATCCATTTACTAAGTTACAGTTTTCTCATTCCAAGTCTAGCAAAAGGTATTTGGTTCTCTGCTAAGTACATCACAATGCTGAAATTAGAGCATTTGCTGTATTTATTTCTTGTCTGTTGGCTCTGGTGGTAAAATTGCCTCTGTAATTATTATTATTGACAGAATCCAGTTCTGTAACTGTATGACTGAGGTTCGTGATTTCTTGCTGACTGTCAGTTCCTAGAAGCCATCTGCCTTCCTTACCACACGATGCCTTCCATTAGTAAGTAAGCAGGCCGCATCAAATCCTGCTCATCCGTGGAGTTTCTGACTTCCATTTCTGTGACCAGCTGCAGAAATATCTCAGCTTTTAAAGGGCTCAAGGTCTGCCTGGATAATATCTCTAGTTTAAGGTCAACTGTTTCTTATTAAATAACATAATCACAGAGGTTAAAAACTATCAGATTCACAGTCTGGAAGCTATATATCAAGTAATAGGGTGTAAGAAATCTGTGACCATCTTAGAATTCTGGTCACCATAGTCCACACTCTGATCCCAAATATTCATGTCCCTTACAAATAAGGAATACATCCACTCCTTCCCAAAGTTCCTAAGGTATCATCCCATTATAGCATCACCTCAAATCCAACATTTTATCCTAATATCCTTGGCTCAAAAGTAAAAATTTCTCATCTAAGTTTGGTAAAATGGATGCCCTGAGTATACATTCATTAAGTACAAATCCTGTGGCATATTTTTTTCTGAAAGTGTACTTTAAAACTAATTGGATAAGTTATTCATTGCAATACCTTCAGTATACAACAATGGGATAGCCATAGGTCAACAATTATAGATATTTAAAACAAAGAGAGAATAGTTCAAAAAGAGAGAAAATGGAATGTAAAATAGAGTCACTGTTCCAAAGCAGTTTTGTAATCCAGCTGGACAAACTAGAGTCAGAGTTTCTTAATTAGGGTTGAGTCCTGGAAATAATCTTTTGTGGCTGTCATTATTGGCCTCTGGGGTGTCAGCCCCATCCTTGGTGCTCTGGCTTCCACCCTGTGAGACATGCTTCCATTTTCATGAAAGGTATCCCCCCAAGAATAATTAATTAATTAATTAATTAAAGCTGAGCAGCTGTAATACCTTGTCAGTAAAATTTTGTGGGCTTTATGGCCTACTTTCATTTTGTATTCTCTCTGTCTCTCTCTTTGAGATAAGATCTTTCACCGTCACCCAGGCTGGAGTGCAGTGGCACGATCTCGGCTCACTGTAACCTTATGTTCAGTCCAACTTGACTGTGTTCTCACTAATGGAACGTTGTTGGCCTTATGTGGATTTCACAAACGTTGACTCTTAGACAAAAACCATATCCACAGGTGATTCTGAGACAATCATTTCTCTATTTTTGCTTCTGCTGACATGGCTAAGGGACAACGCCTGTAAACTTCCTGTGGCCTCTCAAGTTAGACTGATAAAATCTGTGAGGCATACTTTTGATCTTTTTTATGTCATGCTTTTGCATGCAATTTTAATGTCTTTCACCATCAGGGCAGGCTGAGAATTTCTCAAATCGTCAACTTTGGTTCCTTTTTGTTGATTAGTTCTTTTCTATATTGATCTCTTTTCTCTCGGTTTACTATAAGCAGCAAGAAACCAGGGAGTGTCCTCAACACTTTAATTAGAAATCTCCTCAGCTCTGTATCCAATTTGTCACATACAAGTTCTGCTTTCCACATAATTTCAGGACACATTTGGTCAAAGTTTCAGTAATCACATAAAAATATCTTTTTTCTTCTAGTTTCCAATAACACGCTCTATACTTCTTCTGGGCGGTCACCACATAATTCTTAAAGTCTAGAATTCTAATAAATGTATGTTAATAGTGATTTAAGGCTTCTGTTAAAACAATCCAGAATTTTTCTATGTTCCTCTCTTCCTTCTGACTTCTAGCCAGCACTGTCTTTAATGTCTCTATTTCTACTAACAGCACTGTCTTTAATGTCTCTACTTCTACCGTCTTTAATGTCTCTATTTCTACTAACTATATAGTGTCTGTCCAAAGTACTATAGGCTTTTTAATAACACTCCTTAAAATTTCCTCAGCATTCTTCCACTGACCAATTCCAAAACCACTCCTACATTTTATATTTTGTTATAGAGGTACCCTACTTCTAGCACAAAATAGGCCTCTTTAATTGTTAGAAACTTTTTAATCCTACTAACATAGAAGCTTTATTTTTATTGCTACAAACTTAGCAACTTAAACTAACATCCATTTATTGACTCATACTTACATAGGTCAAAAATTTAACTCTGTGGCTGATTTCTCTGCTTGATTTACACATAGCAGAAATCAAGGACTGGTTGGATACAGTTCTTGCCTAGAGGCTTTGGGGAAAATTCTGCTTCCAAGCTCATTATTCTTGTTAGCAGGATTCATTCAATGTGAGTGTAGGACTAAAGCTTCCTGGCTAGCTATCAGCTGGGGATGGCTCTAAGTAACTATACTGCCTGCATTATTTAACACTAGTAGTCTCCCTCAACTTTCAAGCCAACAAGGATTATCCAACCCTTCTCATTTTTTTAACATCTTACTTCCTCTTACTACCATCTTGAGAAAAATTGTGTGCAAAAAATTGCTTTTAAAAGACTCATGTGATTAGGTCAAGCACAGCCAAATGATCTCCCTGTCTTAAGTTTAATTGTGCCAAATAACATGGGATTTTACTTCTCTGATTATGTTAATGGGAGTACATTTTATCAAATTCTGAGTTCTGCAGATTATGCAGGGATTGTACACTGGGGAAAAAGGTACAAAACTTCTCAGTGGTCATCATAGAATTCTGCCTAGCAAACAATTTTAAGGAAAATAATAGACAAGCCATAGACTGGAAAAACTGTGCAGCACACATATATGATAGAAGAGTTATATCTGGAGTGTATAAAGACATTCTAAAAGTCAAGAATAAAAAAATAAACAACTGTCTAAAAAGGGCTGAAAAAACCCAGAAAATAAACATGAAAACTGCTTAACATATTTAGTTATCAGGACATTGCATATTAAAACTACATTGAAGTACCATTTTATACTCAATAAAATAACTATAGTTGAAAAAATTAAACAAATAATATTTAAATTTGGTGAAGATGTGCAGCAACTAGAAATCACATTATTTACGGGAATGTAAAATGATATATCCATTTTGGAAAACTGTTCAGTATTTTCTTATGAAGTTAAATATGCATATTCCCCATGACCTACCAATTCCACACTCAGTTGTATTAACTCAGCAGAAATAAGAATATATGTTGAGGAAAATAACATATACAAGAATGCTCATAGCAGTATCATTTATATAAGAGAAAAATGGAAATGAGAAATGCCAATCAACAAGAGAATAAATTATAATCATGTAATAGAATATTAGGCAGTAATAAAATCTGAATCAACCACTGATACAACAGCATAAATTAATCTTAGAATATTCTAATAACATAAAAGCCAAACACAAAGAAAATGCATACCTTATGATTCCATTTATATGAAACCCTAAAACACACAAAATTTGTCTACAATGATAGAAATCACCAAGCAGTTACTTCTCGGGAAGTGGGATTGGGTTGGAATTGCCCAGAACAGAGTATAGAGAAACATCTCACAATAAGAAAAATATTCTTTCAGTTGATTCAAATAACGTTAATGAGAAAATATAAATTGTCACTTAATTTACATTTATGTTATGTATTGAACTGAACACTAAGATCTGTGACTTTTATTGTATAATTATCTCACCTCAATAAAATATACAATTAATAAAAATAATAAAATAGATCTATATTATTAATACATATCTAGAGCTTATAACCACATGAAGTGTTAGCTAAAAAAGGATAATCTTCTGTAAGATCTGTTTAAACACTATAGTTTCTAAATAATTATCCATTTAGATGGCATTCATTATCTTAAGTTTTTGGTTTGTGGATAAAATAGGGAACATACAAATAGAGTATTACTGTTATTATACACACTACAGAAGATTTGCTAGCTATATATAAATATATAATTGGGTGCAATCATTACTTTCTATATTGATGTGTATTTTTAAGATAATTTCCCACTTTATAAAATTGTAAAAATGTATGAAAGAAAATATATATATGTATATCTATTTATGTATAGGTTATATATATATATATATATATAGTGAGATGTTGTGATACTCAGGGACAACTTCTATGACAAGAACTGAAACATTTAATTTTTTAAAAAATAATCATAAGAGATTGGGACAGTTAACTTGGGAGATTCAACTAGAATATTTGGAGAGCAATAATTCATCTATCTCCAGAAATTTAGGGAATGTACAACATTCAAAAAATCAAGTATTCAATAGCTACTCTATTATTTTTGTGAGTTTCATGTAAATGGAATAATAAAATATGACTTGATTGGTGTTTTACTTTTTTGTTACTATAATGTTCTAAGATACAGGCATACTGTTGTATCAGTGTTTCGTTCATTTTTATAACTGAAAAATAATGACTCAATACTATGGAAGCAGTAGCCACAATAAGTGAATAAATGAATAACATAAAAAACAGTGGTAGTTTTTCAGGTAACATTTTTTTCTGTGCTGAAACATGATGTTGTTAATTATTCTGAGATTCCTTTTAAAAAAATGATTGTAATGCTAATCTCTCAGTGAAATCTCTAATAAGATGTATTTATATTACCTTCATAATACATCCCAATATTTCCAAGATTTCAATTGCTTTGTCATATATATGTTATATATTACTGTATGTTAAACATTATATATGTTTTGCATTATTGTGTAAATTAAGCTTATGTTATTTGCTGTGGATTGAATTGTGTCCTGCAAAAAAACAATTTCTAACCTTCAATCTCATGAATATTATATTTGAAAATAGAGTCTTTACAGATATAATCAAGGCCATACTGGATTGAAATGGGTCCTAAATTCAGTAACTGCTGTCCCTACAATAAGAGATAGATCTGGAGACACAGAGTGGCAAAGGATAGATGACCATTATGAAGGCAAAAGCAGAAATTGAAATGATGCTGCTTCAAGCCAAGGATCATTGCCTACAATAACCAGATGGCCTTCCATAACCAGAAGTGAGGAAGCCAAGGAATAATTGTTATTTAGAACCTTCAGAAGGCATACTGACCTTGCCAAAACCTTGATTTGAGATTTAACCACCAGAACTATAAGAGAACCAATTTATGTTGTTTTAAGACACCAATTTGTGTTAATTTGTTACAGAAACCTTACATTACCCGACTTCAAACTATATTACAGGCTATTGTAACCATAATATCATGGTACTGGTACAAAAAAAGGAACATAGACAAATGGAATAGCATAGAGAGCCCAGAAATAAGGCTGCACACCTACGACCATGTGATCCTCAACAAAGGTGACAAAAACAGGCAATGAGGAAAAGACTCCCTATTCAATAAATAGTGCTGGGATAACTGGCTAGCCATATACAGAAGATTGAAACTGGACCCCCTTTTTACGCTATATACAAAAATCAACTCAAGATTTATGGAAGACTTAAATGGTAAACCCAGAACTATAAAAACTTTGGAAGATAACCTAGGAAATATCTTTCTGGACAGAGGAACTGGCAAAGATTTCATGACAAAGACATCAAGGGCAATTGCAACAAAAGCAAAAATTGACAAATGGGCCTAGTTAAAGTTAAGAGCTTCTTCACAGCAAAAGCAACTACCAACAGAGTAAACAGACAACCTACAGAGTGGGAGAAAAATTTTGCAAACTATTCATCGGACAAAGGTCTAATATCCAACATCTATAAGGAACTTAAACAAGTTTACAGGAGAAAATCCAACAAGCCAACCAATCAAAAAATGGGCAAAGGACATGAACAGACATTTCTCAAAAGAAGACAAATATGCAGCCAAAAATCATATGAATAAAACCTCAATTCATTGATCATTAAAGAAATGCAAATCAAAACCACGAGATGCTACCTTACACCAGTCTGAAGGCTATGACTAAAAAGTCAAAAAATAACAGATGCCAGCAAGGTTGCAGAGAAAAGGGAAAACTTATATACTGCTGGTGGAGTATAAATTAGTTTAATCAGTTTGAAAGCAGTACGGTGATTCCTCAAAGAGCTAAAAGCCTAACTACCATTCAGCCCAGCAATCCTGTTGCTGGGCATATACCTAGAGGAATATAAATCATTCTACCATAAAGACAAATGCATGTGAATATTCATTGAAGCACTATTCGCAGTAGCAAAAAAAAAAAAAAAAAAAAAAAAAAAAAAAAACCTAAATGCCCACCAATGACAGACTGGATAAAGAAAATCAGGTACATACACACCGTGGAATACTATGTAGCCATGAAAAAAAACAAGATCATGTTCTTTTGCAGAAACATGGATGGAGCTGGAGGCCATTATTCTTAGCAAATTAACATAGGAACAGAAAACCAAATACCACATGTTCTGACGTATAACTGGGAGATAAATGATAAGAACTTATGAACACAAGGAAAGTAACAGAGTTCTACTTGATGGGGGAGTATGAGAAGAAGGAGTGGAGCAGAAAAGATAACTATTGGATACTGGGCTTAATACCTGGATGATGTTACAATATGTACAACAAACCACTGTGACACATGTTTATCTATGTAACAAACTTTTAAATGTATCCCCAAAGCCTAAAATAAATGTTAAAAAGAAACTAACATGTATGTTTCTTATAAAAAATTATTGTTGTCTAAATAATTAAGTAGGAATAACCTATACATTTTGATGAATAATTTCACTCCTTGTTTTTGAGTTTTTTCTTACTTTGCCTTACATTTAGCCATTTTCTGTAAAATAATCTCCAAAAATTATATTAGTATCATTACAATCTAAATTTGAATGAATTTCTATTTTATTTAAAAAACATGAAGAGGGAATCAATTATGACCAACTACCCCATAAAATTTACTATTTTTTCTGTGATCCAAAAATATCACCTGTTTGAGGTGGCTCATACCTGCAATCCCTACCACTGAAGAGGCTGAGGTGGGAGGATCACTGGAGCCCAGGAGTTCAAGGCTGCAGTGAGCCACAATCACGTCAATGCACACCAGCCTAGGTAACAGAGTGAGATTCTGTCTCCAAACAAACAAACAAACAAAAAGTAAAATACATGTACATTTATAACGAACATGTACTAATCATATAGATGCTTTTGAGCAACAAAATCCCATATGTTCATTTTCTGTCACGTTTACTTTCCTCAGAGAAGTAATTTCACTAAATTTTCATGTGAAAGGTCAGTAACCATTTATTGTAAGACATGGTTTGCTCTGTGTTGTTTTAGGTAAATTTCACAGAATTTTATTAACTTCTCAAAATTTGGATTTAAGACAATAATTTAACTGAATTAAACCTCACGATGAAAAGAGCTAATTATCTAATAAAATATATGCATATATATGAATATATATATATATATTCATATATATATGTTTTTTTTTGAGACAGGATCTCACTCTGTTACCCAGGCTGGAGTGACTTACTCTTTATAAAATACTAGTTATTTTGTTAAATATGATTATCTAGTGCCCTGCAATATTAATAGGTTATCAAGAAGGTCAAAACAGTCAAGACCATTACTCCTAAGTTGCCTTGTTAAACCATAACTAAATTTAGAGATGATGCTTAGAAACATGCTTCTTGGGCTTAATATTTTACATGGTTGAATGAAGCAAATTTCTTTTGATGAGTTAATCCTCAGATGATCTAGTTAGCTACCATGGGGACTGTAGTCATAGCTTAGAGCTCTAAGTTCAGCAAATCATGTGACCTCTCGACAGATAGATGCTCAGGTAAGAAATGGCTGAATGCAAATCTAAATCGGCACTACTAAAAATCAATGATCAGTGTGATGGTTAGTACTGAGTGTCAGAGACAAGTAATGTCTGTTCATACATCTTTATACGAAAGGATAGGATAAAAAACTCTCACAACTTAAGAAATATTACTGAGATGTAATCAGAATAAAAATCAGAAATTGTGACAAGTTAATAATTTCCCTGCAATTTATTAATCTAACTGTTCTTTATTCATTGCCTTTTTATGGAGTGATTTGTAATATAATTTTAAAGAATCATTTATAGATTTCAGTATTGTCTGAACATTTTATCTGTGTGTTTTTCTGCTTCCCACATCATTTTTGTATATGAATTATTGAAACAGAAAATAATTTCTCAGCTACTGAGTACTAGAAATATAAAACATTAATTAAAATTGTCAACTTTATGAAATTAATTAAGCATAACTATACAATTATGAGACATTACAATTATCATTGTCATATATTTAAATGGTGTATTTGGATAGTTTTAGTTATTATAATAAAATAAATATATAACTAACAAAGATGAACAAAACTATATGGCTTATAATGAGTATACGTAAGAAGCCATGGTTTATATATAAATACCAGAACTTGTGTTCTAGCTGTAAATAGTAAGCAAAAATGTAAAATAACTAAATTTTATTCTAGGAATGCATCATTTTTGCCACCCATTCAAAATTCAAAACTTAATCCACCTATATGTTACATCACCAAGTAATTTTTAATAGAGCAATTAATGTATGGGCAGTAGCAGCCTTTCTAACATAACTGATTTAAAAATATATAAATACGAATATAATATTAACAAACATTTAAAACACATTCATAGAATATGTATGATGAAAAATGTATGCATATTAATGCATATGACTTGTGTATTTATAAAAAGCTACAAATACAGTAACTTCAAAAGAGAAATGAGCATATTCAGATTACATATTTAATATTAAAATTTGTCATTGTCTTTAATTACAAAAGTCCATTTAAAATAGTAAAATCATTGTTGGAATTTCTTTATTAAAAGATTCTGATTTAAAAGATTATTTTCCTATTTTAAAACACCATAAATATATCTTCACAATTCACTATTTTTTAAGAGACAGTGCCACATTTGAGATGTTCAGGTTAGAAGCAGATCAAATAATATTTTGCTCAATCTGACATATGTGATTTGAATTAATCGACGGCTACACCCTATAAATTACTGTTGGTGAAGTACTGTGAAAAGAAAATTGACCTGAAATATTTATTTAACTACTCAGGTAGTAAATACCTGCTGTCATCTACCTATTTCTCAAGTGTTCTGGCTTAAGTTATCCTGACTAAGATCCAAGACAGCCCTAAAGTTTATTTCAGAAAGCAGTGAACCTAAAAGTCTGCCTCGGAAAAAAATTGAACATAACCCCATTTGGTAAAACAATATTTGAGACTGAAAATTCATTAACTCTCACATTTCACCTATGACATATTTTAAGACAAGTAAATGAGTTAAAATAGGCGAAAACAAACATGAGCAACAAAAGTTAAAACATAAAAACAACATTAAATTATGTTTTCCCTTTGCACTGATTTCCCTTATAACTTAATTTGATCTCCATGGAGTCAGATAATATTCCTCTCTTAATCTTCCTTTAAAAATTACGACAACTGAGCTTGCCAATATCACCAAATGAAGTGAACCAACAAATTGGATTGCCTCCACAATAGTTTACTCCTAAAGTAATATCTATTACATTACTATTTGGAAACTGTTATCAGAAATAGCATAAGCTGCAAAACTTTCACAGTTTGGATAAGGAAGTGAATTTAAAAACTAGATGTCCTTAGCTTTTTTCATTTCTTTCCTGTGTGCCTGACATTATTATGCAGAAAATTGCTTTATCAAATGTCACCTTGAAAAAGTTGCTTAAGTTCTCTGTCCTTTATAAGATCAAAGTCAGCCCCTATTTATAACACTGAAGTGTGAGAATGTGCTACTGTTTTAACGCTTTATGTACTTTGAGCTCCAATGGCAAAGAGAAACTTTGAGTTTATGGGCAGATTTCCAACCATGCTTTTTCAGAAGGGACTTAATAAATTCAGTGCTCTACTAAAATGTTTTAGGAAACAAAATATTACATACATTGACCCCTGATTATTTTATCTACAGTGCTTTCTCACACCATATTCTTTATAAAGTGGCAGCCTAGACTAAGGCAGCTTCAAACTAAAGATTAAAAACATTTTCCTTCTTAACAATATTATCTACCTCACATCATGAACCTCGTGTTCTCAGAACTTCCTTTTCAAAAGTCTCAGACAGGAAAATGAGGCAGAATTACTGAAAGCCTTCAGAAAAGCTAGACATGCTCATAAGTGATACATCTTCCCTCTTTCACAAAATGACTTCTATTACCCTACAAACCATTCTGATTTTCAGCTAAAATGCCTAATCAAATCAATCAAAACCTCAAAAGAACAGATGATCTTGAGATTGTAACAACTAACCAGGCAGTTGTGGGAATTCTCCAAAAATGCCAACGTCTATACTCAAACTTGCTCCTTATCCTGACAAAGAAGTAGATGTCTGTTCTCATCACAAGGGTTGTCCCCAGGCAAGGAGTCTGAGGCTTTCAATGGTTTTCAGTTTTCAAGACCCTGCCGGGGGCTGTCTACAGTTTTAGTTTACTCACTTCTGACATGTTCCCAGTGAAAATAATATTTTAAGAGACCAGGTTCATATCAAACATTTTTCCTTTTCTTGCAAATGAAGGGAAGTCTTGATGTAGGCACTTCATACAGAACAAAGTTTCATGGGATGCTTCCTGTGCCTCCCATGAAGTGAATGACACTTCTATTCCTTGATATGTAACGGTGAGGTCAGTGGGAAGAGTTATTGTGAAATTCTTTTCCATCAATCTAGCACCAAATGAGAAAGGTTACCCATTGGATCCAGTTTGTAAGTAAATGACAAAAAGTTTCACAGTGAGTTTCTCTGCAAGGGGCCATCAGAAAGAAAGCCTGCAGTCACTCTGTAGTCAGTGTGCCTGCCACTTTCTCCCAGAGTGAGCAGTTAGGTACTTGCAGAAGCTGAGAAGGAAATGCTGAATATCAGTCTGTAAGTGTTCTGCAGCTGTTTCTTCTAGAGAAGAGATGAAGATGAGGATAGCAAGTATTCTTACTCCTGGCCTGGGTGAGCAAGAGAAAGAAGCAAGGACATCGAGGTCCCTATTATCACTCACCTACACAACTTTATAGGAGGGCTGTTAGGATTTTGAGGAGATGTAACAGGTGAATATGCTACATTAAGATGGTGAATCCAAAGATGTTTTAGCTCACTGGAAATTCAAATGAAAAGATCCTGTTAACAATCAAAAGTGCTGTAGAGAGTGTAGGCTGTGGACAGTGACCTTGGTACCAACATGAATAAACTGAGGTATCTGGCTAAATTTAAGCACTGGCAAAACAGAATCAAAGCATCTATTTAAAATGTAGAACTCGACCAAGCAATGGAGATAATGAGCAAGAAGTTTTGGAAAGGAAACAAGAAAATTTGAAAGACTTTCTGCAGGTATATCATTTTACAGGGATCTGTGATAGACTGACCAGCTGAGGAGTCTGTGTCTGCATCAATATTGCCTTTGAGAGGAATCTGTTGGATTCCTATTTTGTTAACTTTGTCATACAGAAGTCACTTGACCATTATTCTTTCAAGTATCTATTCCATTCTTTTCTTCTTTCTTCTCCATCTTATATTCCCATTGTATGTATATTGCACATTTATTATTGTTCTTCAGTTCATAGATAATCTGTTCCATTTTTTCTTTACTCTACTCTATTTTCTCTTTGCTTTTCAGTTTGGGAAGATTTTATTGATGTATCTTCAACCTCTCTGATTCTTTCCCTGGCCATATTCTATCTACTAACAGACTTATCGAATATTGTCATTTCTGTTATGTGTTATTGATTTGTAGCATTTTCATTCAATTCTTTCTTAGAGTTTCCACATTTCTGCCTATGTTGATCATTTTTCCATTAGAAACCCTAGCATATTAAACATGATCATTTTAAATTCCTACTCTGATAATTCCAGACCATATGTCATATCTGCTTCTGGTTCTGATGCTCACTTTGTACCTTTAGATTGTATTTTTAGCTTTTTAGCATGCTTTCTAACTTTTTGTTGGAGCCTGAACATGATGCATCGTGTAAAAGGACCTGAGGTAAACAGATTATTAGTGTGAGGCCTTATGTTTATTTGAGTAAGAATTATGATGTATGTATTGATTGTTCTGGTGACAGAGGCTAAAATGTTCTCTAGTGTCTATGTTATTCTTTCCCCTGAAAATGTATTAAAGTTTCTCCAGGATACAAACATCTGAGCAAAATCTGTGAGTCAAAGAAGATTATTTTATTCAGTTTAGCAAGATAAAATTAAGTATTTTCCAAAGTAGGTGTACCAATTTACACTGAAACATGTGAGTATCAGGTAACTAATGCCTAAAATGTGTGTTTAATATTATTTTCTTGGAGTGTATATGTTGTAAGATTTCCCAGTGAATCACACCCTCACCAATCCTTTATATTTTCAGATATTTTAATTCTAGCAATACTGTTCTTCTTGTTGCCCTGCCCCTCTCCAATTATGCCTTTTATTACCCTCATTTGTTTGCTCAATTTGCTTGCTTTATTCAGAATTCCTTTAACCCTTCTCCCATTTCCACACTCTCAGCTCTCTGTCTCGTCTCTTCCCCTGGATAATCCCTACATTCTTTAAGAGTATATATAAGATAAACACTTCATCTTTTCCTACAATGTAAATTGCCTTCTTTTGAAGCTATAACAACCATGTTTCTCTTGCTCTTATAACTGCAAGTCAATTCTAGATCTACCTGTATCAACCAGTATCAACCTGTATCTATCTACAGATAGAGCTCTAGGTTGATATAAGTTTGGGTAATTTAATGAGTATTTTTTATTCTGTTATTATATTATCAAGAAACAAGGAGACATAAGAGGCAGGGTTGTCATAGAAGTGTGACATTGCAAGTAACTTGAAAGATAGTCCCTTCAACTTTCCCCTTCATTTCAGATCCCCTTCAGCAGCATCTTTACCAAGTGTTACCATTGATTCCCATGGAATGACTACGACCTGTGACTACCCTTCCCATTCTTAAACCACTCTTACAGCAGACTTGTTTTCTCCTCACAGGGTCCTGAAATCTCTCTCTTGCTGTAATGTTAACTCATTGATCTCAGATCAAGCCCTTGGATCATACTTTAAACTATCATCCTTTCCAGACCTATATAATAATTTCTTACCTGTTCGACTGATTGGTACATAGTATGTTTAATATCCACACTGCTTTTTATTTTCCTTTATTCTCTGCCAAGAGTTAATTTTTTTGTTTGAAAAACTGCTTTAAAAACAACTTTTGTATGTACAGTCTGATAATAGTAGTTAGCATTTGAATCATGCAGGTAAGAAATCAACAACCCAAATGTGGATATTTAAATACTTTAATTGCCATTATTGAAGTCTCTATCAGAGATCTTCTGTTCTTTTTTTTACTTAGTAGAAATGTTATAAGAAAGTGCTTTTCGTTGGTTAAATGAGTGTTTTTCAAAATAGGTGCTTGCATAGGAAGATTCCATAAGCTCTACTACAACTATGTAAACTAATTATAAGAGCATGGCAAGCTCAGCAAAATACTGTTGAGGAACCTGGAATCTTACTGTGTATGTGTCCTTCTACCTCACAGAGCACTGTCACCTCCAATACTACAGCATCTTTAGGTCTGGCCCTCAGAATTAGTATCTGCATTCTGGAGAGAGTCTTTCATGAAGGTGCTAATGTGAGTCTCCAAATACAGAGGTGGGGCCACCTCTGATCTAACAAAACTGGTCAACTACATTGTGCCATATCACTCCCAGCTTTAACAATTGGAGCTACCGAAATAATCAAGACAATTTTATATAGCAAGATTGCTTTTGTCTGTTCACACCACACTTTTTTTTGTGTGTGTACATTTGTTTATACAACAAAACCTGATACTAATTTACAATTCTCCTATGTGATTTTTTTTCTTTTTTAACCTATCTGTTATTTCTAAATAAGACTTATGATGATCTTAGTATCACGAAAACTGAGTAAGAAATAAGTCATTGAATAATTTCAAAAGAATTTTGTCAAATATGCAATCAACAGTCAGATGGAGTATCAGATGTATCTATTTTGAAGCAATCTTAGAAATTTGTTAGTAACCCACCCTTTCTCTAACAAGGTCACTCAATGGCTTCTCTTATCTCACGGTCCCCAAATTTATGAGTATAATCTATTTGAGGATACATTCTTTAATAACAAATGTATAGCTAATTATGTGAAGCAACAGATTTGTAGGTATGTGTTAAGATAACTAAGCCACTTTATTTCATTTTTTGGTGAATTATACTATGGAGTAATAATAAAAAATAAACCTACACAAACAAGCAGGAAAATTGCTCACAAAACTTCAGGGACTTTTCTTTCAAGAAAACATATGTTTGTTTCTACAGTGTTCTACCCCTCCCTCAAGAGTGCTTTACAGCCTAGAGCCAGGAGAAATGCTCTAGATAAGATGGAAATATTTGCAAGAGGGAACTGGAAGAGATTTACTATTTTCTCAGCAAGCATACCCTAAAACTAAAGGCAGCTATATGTAGTGTCATGGCATTACAGTGGGCAATGGGGAGAATCTGTGTTTCTAAGGGGTGGAATTCTAGGCTGCTAATTAAGGATTGTCACTTTTATATGGATATGAATCACAGTTCAATTCAATAAGAAAGTTTATCTTCTAATACCAAAACAGTTCAATTCATATTTAAATAATCTTACAATAATGTTTGTCCCAAATTCCTATGTGGCCCTTTCAGCCTTCAGACTACCTAACTCTCCTGTATATCTCTGGGTATATTTACTTAGAATACAGTAATTGGATTTCTTATCTTTAAAATGAGGCAACTGTGGGAGATAAGGTTTATATAAAATATATTAATCACCCTTGTAGTATTTAGAAACATTTTAGCACATGTGAAGCCTTGTAAATCCCTTGGGGGTATAATTATGTCATTATCTTCACATTTTGAATCATATCCCATTACTTAATTATTTGTTTCTCAAAAACATGGGTCTTATATCACAGGCTGATTGCTTTGTATTGTAGTTCATGTCCATAAAATATGATGGAAGTAGAGCAAATGGTCATTGATTAACTTAGAGTAGGGTGTTCATTGATTGCTGTTATTTGATCTATAACTCCTCCCCATATTTGTCTTGTAAATATGCAGACAGATGTATCTATAGCCCACAGAATGGTGAACACTTGAAACACAAGATCAGTAATGCAACAAGAGTTACACCTATAGCCTAGCTCTGTTTCTTGTTTTTCCACATTTATATTTTGAATCTCTAAATAATAAACTCTAACTTAGTAGAATAAAATGTTTCTGTACTTTCATAGCACAAAGTGCTTTCAATTGTAAGCTCCTAGTCATTGAGAAGCTAGGCAGGAACAAATGATCCCCTAGAATTCTCTTGTGATAGGTACTGTTAGATGACAGTAGTCAATCTCTGGAGATACTTCAGGTTGCAGCTCTTCTCTAGGAGATAGCTGTGCCTTCGAGTGGGTTGGGAAGAATCAGCATGGAAAGAGAGTGAATGGCATAGAATTCTGAGAAAGATGTCTCTTTTATTCTTGTCATTGTAGCGATAAATATATTCGTGAACCCATGGTATACATAAGCAATAATTTTTAGGAGGATGTGATCTCCATTGATGTGTGTTTGCAGTCAAAAGCAAAGGAGTATTGTAAATTATATGGCAAAAGTCATTTTATAGGTACTGATAATCAGAGACCAGCATGTAGGCAAGTAAACATGGCTCTTCTTTTTATAGTGTGGATGTGGGTATTTGAAACATGGGGGTTATACTGGGTGGCATTCATGGGAACTAGAGGCATAGAAGTTTCAGAGGAGCAGTTGACAGCCTATTAATTATCAAAGGTTTATAGCAGGCCAGACAGAGAGGAGCTGGCACCTTCTAGAAAAATCCATAAACTGTCTTCTCCTAGAAAGTATAAAGGCATGGCAAATAGTTTCTACAAATGTTGTTCTCTTTTAACAGGTGTTATAAATAGTATGTTTTCATTTACAAAGTATTTTTCAACCATAGTGTAAATAGCTTTTGCACTGGGAATGTTCTGTTCATTTATTTTCTTTCCTTTTTTAGGGGCTATAAATTATTTGGTTCTCTTACTTAGGTGCATTTACTCTCTTTTTAAGAAAACAAAGCCCAAATCAATATTCACATGAATAAAAGCTGATATATGAGGATAATGAATTTGAAACCAAAACAACTGAAATGCTGCAGTGGTAAAAGGGCTTTCCTTTAACAATTGAAACTAAAAAAGTTGAATTAATATTTAACCTTCCATTTCTACTACTAGTTTGAATATTAATTGCTTTCAGAGCTACTGATTTTGTCTTAATAAACTATTTCCCGTACTGAAAATCACATGGCCAATCAATTTGCATATTTTTTGGTAGAAAAAGTATTTTTCTCTAGAGTCAAACAAGGTGCAATGAGTATTTTTAATTGAAAATCACCTGCCATGATGGTTGCAAATGAGGGTACAATGGACAGGAGGCAGTGTCTGATGGGAAGCCATTTACAACTAAGTAGACATGACCATCTAGATGGGTTTTTCTACATTTATATCCGAAGTTGTCATGTAGGTAATCCTGAAAATTAATTGAAGTATTAGAATGAGTTAGGGTAAGAGGAAATTATGCCAAAATTACTAAAATCTAATGGGTGCATCTAATAGTTAAAGCTCTGATTTAGACAGCATTGCTCAGAAAAAAAATTATTACTTTAAGTGAACAAAAAGAATTAAGTACTCTCCCTACATCTCTTATAATTAACAAATTGTTACTCTTTCATATATCTTTCTTCTACCAGCAGACAAGGATAGTAAAATGGTTATGATGAATGTATTTTAGTAAACAAAAGGATAAGAAGTGCATTAACCTGGAATAACAAAGACGGCAGCAAAACATCAGATGTTGTTCTTTGCTATTGCACTTGATTGCACTAGTTGAAGATAAAAATGGCAGAAGAAGGTTTTATTTGATAGACTTAAAAGGCTGGAAGAAAATTTTCATAGCTGAATATTGTAAGAAAATTCTAACAGCTATAATCTGTTTTGATTCTCTTCTCCTTAACCATCAGTTTTGAGGGTTGATAATAGATGACATATGACCTAAATATTTGCTAAGACATATTGTGTTCAGTCTGAGGGTAGTCATATTTTAAGTTATTAATTTGAAATTTTAAAATCTCGTTAAAAATCCTAAAAAATCCTATTTTTTAGTTTTTCTTAAAGAAATGGAAGGTTGACACTCAAACCTCAGTGTGCTAAGAGATTAATAAAGGAAGCTGTATCCTTCAGACATGGAATTTGTTCCCTTGGTTGTCATAATTCCCATATACTTCTATTGGTTCCCGTCAGTAAGATTGCATGTCATTTGGCACACATCATCTTTCTCATACTATTTGTTCCTTTTTTTTTTTGCAACAGAAGAATATAAGTTTCTGTATTTGTTTCTCAGGGCTGCTGTAACAAAGCACTATAAATTGCATTTCTTAAAATAGAAATGCATTATCACACAGCTCTGGGGGTTAGATGTCTGAAATCAAGGCATTGGAAGGCCCATGCTTCTTTTGAAACCTGTAGGGAAATCCTTTCTTGTCTCTTCTGGTTTCTGGTGAGTGGCTGGAAATGGAAGGCCTTGGTTTGCACCTTCATTGCTCTAATGTTTCTGCCTCTGTCACCACATGGCGCTTTCTCTGTATGACTGTCTTCAGGCTGTCCTCTTATAAGGACAGTAGTCATAATGGATTAGAGGCTCACCCTATTCCAGTATGACCTTATTCCAACTAATTACACCTGCAATAATCCTATTTCCAAATAAAGTCACATTCTCAGGCTCTGGAAGTTAGAAATTTAACTTTTTTTTTTTTTTTTTTTTGGTCGGGGTTGGGTAGGGAGTGAGATAATTCAGTCCATAAGAGGTCAGCGTCTAGCATGTAGCATGTCCCGCAAAAAATTTACATCCTTCCCACATGCAAAATACATTAACTTCACCTCAACATCTCCAAAAGTCTTAATTCATTCCAGCATCAACTCTAAATCTCATATAAATATCAACTAAATCAGGTACGTTTGACATTCAGCACATGCTGTATCCCGAGACAAACTAGAAAACAAGTTATAGAAATAGGACAGACATTTCCTTTCAAAAAGGGAGAAACTGGAAGGAAAAAAAAAAGGGGTAGTTGGTATAAGCAACCCAGCAACAGAGCAGGGCAAATTCCATTTTTTTTTTTTTTTTTTTTGAGACGGAGTGTCACTCTGTTGCCTAGGCTGGAGTATAGTGGCGCGATCTTGGCTCACTGCAACCTCCACCTCCTGAGTTCAAGTGATTCTCCTGCCTCAGCCTCCTGAGTAGGTTGGACTACAGGTGTGCACCACCATGCCCAGCTAAATTTTTTTGTATTTTTGGTATAAATTGCATTTCACCATGTTGGCCAGGCTGGTCTTGAACTCCTGAACTCCAGTGATCCACTCGCCTATGCCTCCCAAAGTGCTGGGATTACAGGTGTGAGCCACCGCACTCTGCCTCCATTCAGTTTTAGGGCTTAAAAATAACAATTTATTGCCAAATGTGCTCTTCTTTGGGCCTGGAGGGATGGCCCTGCCAGATCAGCTCTAGGCAGCAGCCCTACTCTCTAGAACCCAGGAAGTAGTGCTATCCCAGGACTTTGCATTTGTAGCTCTGTCTTACAGTCATTTTTCCTCAATTGTATCCCATCTCTGTTCCTTTCAGTCCAAGCTAGCAGTGTTTCTGCTGATATAAAATTCTCCAAATTTTTGTCAGCTTCTTGTGCAATGCACTAGGTACCAAGATATCAGGCAAGAAATTCCTTCACAGACCTTTCCTGGGAAACCACATCATTGTTCCTGGCTTCTGCTGAGTGACTGATTAGATCTGTAAGTCACACCCCTGATCTCTGTAGCAAATGCTTTTCCAGTCAAATTCTTGGCACTGTTTCCAAACTATACTACCTGGATAGGGTGTGAATTTTCCAAATCAAATTCTAGTGTATTTTTGCTGAACAGTTCCTTCTTCAGTTTATGTCCTCACGTTTCACTATAAGCAGCAAGGAGAAATCAGGCTGTGTTGAAGAACACTTTGCTTGGAAATTCTCTCAGCTAAATATTCAAGTTTGACCCAGCATGGTGCCTCACACCTGTAACCCCAGCACTTTGGGAGATGAAGACAGGTAGATCACTTGAGTCCAGGAGTTTGAGAACAGCCTGGGCAACATGGTGAAACCCCATTTCTACTAAAAGTACAAAAATTAGCTGGGTGTGGTGGTGCACACCTGTAGTCCCAGTTATCTGGAAGGCTGAGGTGGAAAGATCACTTGAGCCCATGAAGTCAAAGCTGCAGTGAGCCAAGATCACACCACTGCACTTCAGCCTGGGTGAACAAAGTGAGACCCTGTCTCACAAATGAATGAATGAATAAAAAATAAACAATAAATAAATAAATATTCAAGTTCATTGCTTACAAGTTCTCTGTTTACCACTTTTTAAGAAGAAACATTTTTCCTCTAGTTTCCAATAACATGTTCTTCATTTCCATCTCATCCCTCAGTAGAATTACCATTAACATACATAATTCCTCTAACAGATTCTTCAACTCAATCTAAGCTTTTTCTATCATGCACCTAAAAATTATTCCAGCCTCTACCCATGACCAAATTCCAAAGCCATTTCCACATTTTCTGGTATTTGTTATAGCAGCACTTAGAGTTTAGAAATCTAAAACCAAGGGGTTGGATTAGCGGTCTCCTCTACTCCAGTATGATCACATGTTACCCTAACTATATGATGACACTATTTGCAAATAAGGGCACATTCTGAGGTACTGGGGTAGGTAGAACTTTGACATATCCTTTCTGAGGGACGTAATTCGACTCATAACAGTTTCAATACCCATATCTTTATCTGAAGTGAAAAAATAAAAAACCTAAGATAGACTGAGAGGGCTGCTTTATTTTTCTTGAACATTGCCCAGTTCCTACATTCATATATCTTGCCTAGTAACTCTAGGGATTCAGTACAGTGGCTTGAAACTGAGGCAGTCTTCTATGATGGGACATAGATTATACTGATATATATAGAGAGAGATGTAAACTCATCAGCAATTTTCCAGGCTTATGCATTAAAAAATTATCTATATTGCAATCATGTTACTTTAAACAATCAAATACTACTGGCAAATGTTATATATGCATTATAAGATTTTCTAAAATGCTCAAAAAAATGCAATGCTCATCACAAAATCAGAAATAAGTTCCGGGACAACATATAATCTTCAGATCAAACAGGACTTTCCTCAACTAAGAAAACTGGAGTGTAATTCTAAACGCTAAATGATTTTGATATTTTAAATATTATTTCTTAAAAACTAAAATTTCTTTTTCCAATTAATGTAAAAAGAAGTTTAAACTATCAAAGCACAAGTACCCAAATGTCTATTTAATGCACATAAGGACTTTATGTACATAAAAAGAACGCATGGGATGATTTATACTGGCTTTTAAACTTTCTATATAATAATAATTTAGAAAAACTGTTTATTTGGCATCATCATGTCAGAGACAGTGAAAACAAACAAACAAAAAAATCAGATCTCTGAACAATTTAACTTGTGGAAATTTCTTCTTCCTTAAATATAGTTATAATGAGTCTTTTCAGAGTCATTCGATAATGATCATTCAATATGATCATTATTACTATATTTTAATGTTGTGTTAGTTTTCGTCATGATCAAACAGACTGATGGTCAATTAATACCCAGGATGATAGTAACGTTGAGAACCTTCTTATTTCACCGTGAACTTGCCCAAAATGCAAATAAAATGGGTCACAGAGAAATACCTAAACTGAGAAATGTTTCCACTTTAAAGACATATGTAGCTTATGAAGATGATGATTTTACTTGCACATTTTTTCCTAACAGGCACTGCTTTCACAGCTTTGAGCATCTTAAAGGACTTTCTTTACATTCTGAACTTCTAGGAATCCTTATTTACTTGTATTGCAAATAACTCCATTTTTAACAAGTCACAAAAGAGCCATTAATATGCAATATTATAGTATCCCCTGACAGGTTTAAACCCCCAAACAGACCTCAACTATAAATAATTTTATATATATTATTTTGGTTTTCTTCCCCTCATCTTCACATTTCATCTTTTTTACTGACATTTTTATCTTAGATTTGGAGTCCAGCCTTCCAGACCCGATCTTATACACCAGCCTTGCTTTACATCATGCCGCAAAATCCTCAGGTAATTAACATCATTTTTTCAATGATTTGACCCTCTCTGATATTTCTCAGACATACTTCCAATGATCCTGAAATAATGTCTCCTTACTGACCAGTTATACAAGATTAAAATACTAAAATTATTTTCTATTGACATCTCAGAAGCCTATTTCATTTTTTTAATAAACTGCCTATTTCTTTAAGAAAACATGTTTAGAAAACTTCCATCTGAGACGTTAAGACAGCCTGCTTTAGGTATATCAGGTTTTGAAAGTTAGAAAATTTGATGTGTCCTCTGTGTAAAAAAAAAAAAAGGCAAAATTACAATTGTCAAATTAAGTCCAAACATTACTATATAAATCACAATGAATAGCCAATTTTATAAAATTACAAATTTTGAACACCAAAAATATTTTAAAAATCATATTTTCACCATGTAACTTTCTCACCAACCTCTATAATACATTTTCTTACATTTTGTTTGTATTTTTTCTGATTACCATGTCATATGATGACATTGTCTCTACAAAAATACGAAATGTAATTGAGTCTTTCTTCTAGCATGGTTGATGAAGACCTTTATTATTAGTTAATGTTTAGAAAGGTTTCTTTCAGCTTCAATCTTGTTATTGGAAATGCTATGTAAATTCTAGGATTGTTTCTAAATTTGTCAAAATCTCTTTTTAGTTTCTTTTAGTATAAACTTTAAGATTTCAAAACTTATTTACTTTGTACTTCCTTTTGCAGTGTGTTGTCTTAAATAATTTTTGGCGTGACCAACGTTTGTCGATTAAATTCTTGTTAATGTTTTTGTTTGTTTCATCAGCAGCAGCAGCATTTTGTGGTATTCAACCAGAAAATAAGGCTCTGCAAAAATATAACTGGACAATTCATTATAAGATGAAGGAGACACATAGGTGCTCAGGCATAGCTAAGCAGAGAAAAATAGTGAGGTTAAAAAGTATGGGTGAGATAGAAGCGGGCAATCAGAATGAAAATATATGTAGAGCCAGACAAAAAGATGGCTCATAGTGACAAATTCTGGACATAAGTAAGAATCAACTAGAATATATATATATATTAAACAAAGTCTCACTCTGTCTCTGCTCCAGGTTGGAATGAAGTGACATGATCATAGCTTACTGCATTCTGGAATTCCTAGGCCCAATACATCCTCCTGCATCAGCTTCCTGAGTAACTGGGACTACAAGCAATGCCACTGTGACTGGCTTATTTATTTATTTATTTATTTACTTTGTTTGTAGAGATGTGGTGGGGGGGGCGGGGGGCAGTGTCCCATCTTGTTACCCAGGCTGATCTCGAACTCCTGCCTTCAAGTTTTCCTCCCACCTGCTGGGATTCAAGTGATCCTCCCATCTGCCTCCCAAATTGCTGGGATTACAGCCCTGAGCCTCTGTGCCTGGCCCAGCTAGAATGGTTTTAAATTAAAAGTCCTGTTGATGGATCACTAAACATGAGACAGATAATTTTGTATATTGTTAAGATAATTCCAAACAAATTGATGCTTGAATATTAGCGCTGCCCTTATTAGTCTGCGAAACCTTATTAGCAATTACTGAACACAGAAGTAACAGCAGTATGACACACATGTGCACTACATCTAAACTAATTCTAGCGCTAACTTTTTTTCCCATCAGTTGGGTTCCCAAAACACCTGTGCCTACACCAAATCCTCCTACTAAATAAAACCAGGCAAAGTTAAACAGGCAAGGAAGGCTTATTCATGGATCTTGCAATTGGGGGAAAGACTAGAATGTAGTCTGAACTCAATTCCCTTGAAACAAAAGGGCAGGAGAGTTTTTAAGAGCTGAGGTGGGAAAGAACATACACCATCTGTGTTTGCTAATTGTCCTGACCTAAAAGAAAAGCAAACTTTCTAATTTCTTCATGACAGAAAGTAGTTTCACAACCTGAAGCTAAGTGTCCACCAAAGTTAGTTTCCCTGACGCAGAGAATGAAGGATAGGCATGTCTATCTTCCTTGATGATGACATTTCAAAGAGATGGCTCCCAGGCCCTTAAGAAAAAAATCATTCCTGGGTTGTAAAACTGGCAGTCTTTTAAAAAGATTTACATCTCAAATGGGCTGGGAAAAAATTTACAATGACAATTTTTTTTTTTAAGTCATTGCTACAAGAAAAGTGAGATTGGAAGCTTAGTGAGGAAGCCTGTCTAAAGTTTATTTAAACTCAGGGGAATTAAAACTGTCTTGGTCACAACTAACATAAGGAGAACTGGAAAGAAAGAGGAGTCTGAGCAGAAAGACAGTGAACTTTTACACCTTTTACAGAAGTTTGTGCCCATGACAACACCCTAATCATTTGTAGGGACCTGATTAAATGAAGAATACTGGTTTAAATTTCTTTCACTTCCCAATATATCTACCACTGTAAAAGTAAATGGGACATTAAATTAGACAGAGCCAAGCAGGAATCCCAGCTCTGTCATTTATAAAACATTTTCTTGGCATATGCTTGTTCTTTCTTCACCCCTCATTCTTTATACCAATTGAGCAGCCAGATCTGAAAATTAGGCCTCCCAAAGGTTTCTCTATTCTTCTCTTCCATATTCACAGATATCATATGGTACAGAACATCATGATCTTTCACATAGAATAACATTGACACCACCTAATGAGCTGCCACGCTTCTGTTGCTCTCATATAATCCTCACACAATAGCCACAATCATCTTTCAAAAATTTAGACAAAGTCATTTGCCTGCATACAACTTTAAGAATATCCCCATTTCACTTCAAAATAAATCCACCTCTTTCCCGTAGTCTACAATGGCTTAAGTTTTCTCTTTCATTTATTGTATTCCAGAAACACTGGCTGTCTTTCATGCCTTGAACATGTTAAACTTTATCTTATCAGGGCTTTTTCACAGGCTAATTCCTCTCTTAAAACTGAGCATTGTCTGTATTTTCAATCACTCTCAATATAATACAGAGAACCATGTAAACTTACTCTGGTTACTAGTGAGGTTAAATAACTTTTCATGTGTGTATTGATCATCTTGAATTCTTTTCCATATGCATTTTTCACTCAAATTTTTTGCTTAATGTTGCTATTGTGCAAAATCATTTTTAAAGGCTTTTGTATAAGGTATAAGGTTATAGAAACTTTTTTACATATATTGCAGATGTGTAAAAAGTTTTTGTTTTATTCATTGTTTAAAATGGAGTTTTGTGCTTATTTCATTTTTAAAAATTTAAATAATTCCATCTTCCTGTATAGTTGCTAGTATATTATTTTTAACTGTCATTTCATTTCTGAACTAAAAAGGAAGATATGCCTTAGTCTACTCAGGAATTTCTCAAATTTCAGTACTGAATTTTTTGACATATTAATTATTAACAACAATCTATCAACTTAATACCCAGCATTTCATACTTGTGAATTTTTAGAGTAGTCTAAAACATCCCTATCTTTTCTCATATTAGTAAACTTTCAAACTCTTTCTTAGGTTTTAAGTTTTCACATAATGAATCTTGCAGGAAAATAAAACTAATCTCTTGGTTCACTATTTCACTGAAAAGACTGAACACTTTTGGTGCACCACATACCCTTTTAGTTGCTGGGAATAACGCAGTGAAAATAGACGAAACAGAAAAATAATTTATGTCTTCGTAAGCCTTCTAACAAGTGAGTAAACAGAAAAAAAATGTGAATTTTTTTAAAGATATATATATATTTAAAAATATATGTATTTTAAAGATATATATATATATATAGACAGATAGATAATATGTACACATATGCTTAAAAGAAGGCTAGTGCAACAATAAAAGTAAGAATAGTTCACCATAATGAGATCAATGAGGATGGAGAGGAGTTTTCAGAATGTGGAGTCAACAGGATTTGCTGAAAGATTTGACTGGATTCCATGTAGAAGAATCTAGAACGACACAAACGTTTTAAACTAAGAACTTGAAAATACAGAGATGCCACTTATTGAAATGGGGAAGATTTTAAGTGAAACAGGTTTGGTTAAGGGAAAGATCAGGACTTTGATTCAGACCTTTGAAGTTTGAGATACTGCTCTATGGTTATGTGGAAATGCTGATCAGGCAGCTGGATATAGAAGCTCATGGGGAATATTTAGGCTGAATATATAATTCCAAAAGCTATCACCATATAGATGATATCTATGCCACATGCTGGTGTGAAATCACCAAGGTAATTATGCAGACTGATACTCTGGGATTTCTATGTCTACTTGAAAGGGAGAAAGAATTAGTGGTGGAATTGTGAAGACAACCAGTGACAGAAAAGAAAAACCAGAGAGTATAGTGTCCTAGAAGTCAAGTAAAGAAAGTATATCAGTGATAAAACAGTAATCAACGCTATCAGATTCTGCTGATATATAGCAAATTTTGAGAATTTATCAAGCATTTAGCAAATGGAGGTTATTGGGTACATCACCGACAGCAGTTGCAGTAAAATAGCAGGGAAAATTTTGTTTGTGCAATATTCAAGAGAGAATGGAAGAATAGAAATTGGAGACTAAAAGTCTCTTTCAAAGGAGTGTGATTTAAAAGTGCAGAATAATGTAGTTGGTCTGTAGAAGGAACAGAAGGTCAAGGGAAATTTGTTTCAAAGAAATTACATGTGATATTGCTGGCTGGTTTGATTCAGTAGAGATTTTAAAAATAGGTGATCCAGATAAATATTGAGGAATGTCTGAGAAAGGGAAGGAATCCAGTGTATAATCAAGGAGTTAGACTCCTTAGTAACAAGAGGAAAGAAAGGCTAAGCATATGGGATTAGCAGCATATAAGTGAGTAGAAGTAATTCTTATGTTCTCTTGCAGTTGTACTATTTTTTTTCAGAAATATAATAAGAAAAATCATTAACTGAGAGTTAGAATGGAGAGATATTATTGGTGTTTTCGAAGAAAAGAATAAGATAAGAAATACTAGACTAGGAAATGAAGCAATAGAAATATAATAATTTTGCTGGACTACACTAGACAACAATTCAGCACTTACATATTTATTCAATAAATGTTTATTGTGCCTCTTCTGAATTCTAAATGCTCCTGTAGGCACTTGTGATATAACAGTAAACAAAAGAGATTCTTGATGTTATAGAGCCTAGGTTAGTGGTTATAAATTTTAAATGAGACCAACTGTAATTTTCTTCAGATAGGTTCTGTTTGGGAGGTTTATTCAAGTAGAAGAGATATAGAATTAACCAGAATTGAGATTGTGCTAGACAGTGACATGGAATGAGGGTAAACGGAAAAGAGTGATTTTAATCATGTCATGGAGTTTTAGCTGTTAGAAAGTGAAGATTTTAACGTCTTAGATACAACAACCTCAGCAGTATTATGGCAGATTCTGATAAAAGTCAAAAGATTTCTCAATCTGGAGCATTAGAGGAACTAGGCTAGAATAAAGTGGTACTTTTTAAATAATTGGATTCTTGAGTTTGAGATTACAATAATAACAATAATTGATATTGTGAATCACAGAGATTCTTGATTTTTTTGTGAATTATAACAAATTAAAGCAGGTCACAAAACCCCAGTATGGGTCCTGAGCTTTCATATTTTTAGGTGCTCCACAGATGACTCAAATTTATAATCAGAGTAGAAAGCCTATGGTAGGATTATGACCATGAGAATGAATGGCTAAAGTAGGATAGAAGTCAAAAATCATTGGAGGATCTGGGAAACCAGAGAAAGAATAAGCTACGTGTCAACCAGGACTTTAAAAGTGCCAAGATTTATAGCAGCACTACTGTTGGAGAGTGATGGTTATCCAAGAACTCTACAGGAGAGTGACTCTAAAGCGGGTATTTAGTAAATACGTAGTTGATGGCATGTGATTCAAAGCTGGGTGGTTTTGTTTTTGTTTTTGAGAGAAAATGGCTTTGAAATATCAATAAGGAATTTAAAGATTATTTTATCTACTGCCAACCCAGAGGTTTGAGGGATGTGGGCAGATAAAATAAAACAAACAATAATGATAACAATAACAAAAATACATGCCATAAGGAGGCTGCAGGAGAAATAATGCATCACCTCAAGGAAGAGCCAAAACCTTTTCTTTTTTTAAACTGATGACATTTCATAAGTTCTAGAAGGCACTCGGCGGCATTCCAGAATTTAGGGAATGTGAGAGTGTGGTCAGAAAACAGATTGTTCAGAGCCAAATGAAGATGGGAAATGGAATGAGAGTCTGAACCTCTTACAGTAACAGTAACAGATATGTACAGGGCTAAAAGGGCATAATTGTTCCTGGTGTCAGCCACTTACGAGTATGAATAAACTGTTGTGTTTTGTTTTTAAATAATAAGCACACTCCCTAGAAGATCTGATTTTTATATTAAAGCTTAACAAGCAAATTAAATTAAAATTTAAAGTGATTACTGTAAACAAATTATGTGGAGATTTAGATAGCTAGTGTCCTAAAATTATGCATTTAAACTGCTTTCCCTGAGCCATAACCTCTCAGCCAAGTAATCCAGTGGTTTCTGTAATTGGTTCAAGCCCTGATAGAGACTTTAGGCTCTTTTCTGTTAACAAAGATAATATCATTTCTCCTCCATGAGTAAAGCAGCCTTTGTTGTCAGTGTTAAACAGTAACTGTGACATATAAATCCTCCCCTGTGGTACACATTGGCCGGAATAGTGATGAGGAAGATGGTCTTCAGTGTCTCAAATACATGGATTTAAATTCTACCTCTGCTACTCCCTAACCAAGTGACCATGAGTAAATGACTCATTGTCTCTGGTCTTCACCTTCTTTGTTTATAAAAATGGGTCATCTTGTTGATAATTTCTTTTGCTGTACAGAAGCTCTTAAGTTTAATTATATCCCATTTGCCAATTTGTGCCTTTGTTGTGATTGCTTTTGGCATCTTCGTCATGAAATCTTTGCCTATGTCCAGAATGGTATTGCATAGGTTGTCTTCCAGGGTTTTTATAGTTTTAGGTTTTGCATTTAAGATTTTAATCTATCTTGAGCTGATTTTTGTATATGGTGTAAGAAAAGGGTCCAGTTTCAATCTTCTGCATATGGCAAGCTAGTTCTCCCAGCACCATTTATTGAATTGGGAGTCCTTTCACCACTGCTTGTTTTGGTCAGCCTTGTCAAAGATCAGGTGGTCGGAGGTGCGAGATCTTATTTTGGGCCTCTCTATTCTGTTCTATTGGTCTATGTGTCTGTTTTTGTACCAGTACCATGCTGTTTTCATTACAGTTGCCCTGTAGTATAGTTTGGGTAATGTGATGACTCCAGCTTTGTTAGTTTTGCTTAGGATTGCCTTGGCTATTAAGGCTTTTTGGGGGTTGCATATGAAATCTAAAATAGCTTTTTTTTCTAGTTCTGTGAAGAATGCCATTGGTAGTTTGATAGGAGTAGCATTAAATCTGTAAATTACTTTGGGCAGTACAGCCATTATAATTATATTAATTCTTCCTATCCATGAACATGGATGGCATTTCCAATTGTTTGTGTCATCTCTGATTTCTCTGAGCAGTGTTTTATCACTCTCATTGTAGAGGTCTTTCACCTCTGTGGTTAGCTGTATTCCTAGGTATTTTATTCTTTCTGTGGCAATTGTGAATGGGATTGTGTTCTTGATTTGGCTCTTAGCTTGGCTGTTTTGGTATATAGAAATGGTAGTAATTTTTGTACATTGATTTTGCCTCCTGAAACTTTGCTGAAGTTGTGTATCAGCTGAAGGAGATTTGGGGTCAAGACTATGTGGTTTTCTAGGTATAGATTCATGTCTGCAAACAGGGATACTTTCAACTCCTCTCTTCCTATTTGAATGTCCTTTATTTCTTTCTCTCAACTGATTGCTCTGGCCAGGACTTCCAATACTATGCTGAATAGCAGTAGTGAGAAAGGGCATAATTGTCTTGTGCCAGTTTTCAAAACGAATGTTTCTAGTTTTTTTCCATTTAGTATGATGTTGACTGTTGGTTTGTTATAGATGGCTCTTATTGTTTTGAGATGATGTTGACTGTTGGTTTGTCATAGCTGGCCCTTATTGTTTTGAGATATGTTTCTTCAATACCTAGTTATTGAGAATTTGTAACATAAAGGGGTATTGAATTTTATCAAAAGTTTTTTTTTCTGTGTCTATTGAGATAATAATATGGTTTCTGTCTTTAGTTCCATTTATGTGATAAATTGCATTGATTGATTTGTGCGTGTTGAACCAGCCTTGCATGCTGGCAATGAAGCCTATTTGATTATGGTGAGTTAGATTTTGATGTGCTGCTGGATTCAGTCTGCAAGTATTTTCTTGAGGATTTTTTCATCAATGTTCATCAAGATTATTGTCTAGAAGTTTTCTTTTTAGTTATATTTCTACCAGGTTTTGGTATCAGGATGATTCTGGCCTCATAAAATGAGTTGGGGAGGAGATCTTCCTCCTTAATTGTTTCGAATAGTTTCAGTAGAAATAGTATACAGACAACCTACAAAATGAGAAAAATATTTGCAAACTACATTTGACAAAGATCTAATATCCAGTAACTATAAGGAATTTAAATTTACCAGAAAATACAAAGAACCCTCTAAAATGTGGACAATGGACATGAACAGACACTTTTCAAAAGAAGACATACATGTGGCCAACAAGCATATGAAAAAAAGCTTAATATCACTTATCACTGGATAAATACATATCAAAATCACCATGAGATCCCATCTCACACAGTCAAAATGGCTATTTTTAAACTTTTATTTTAAGTTCAGGGGTACCTGTGCAGGTTTGTTACATAGGTAAACTTGTATTATGGTGTGATTTTTTTTTACAGATAATTTCATCACCCAGGTATTAAGCCTAGTACTCATTAGTTATTTTTCCTGGTTCTCTCCCTCCTCCCACTCTCCACCCCCAATAGGCTCCAGTATATTTGTTCCCCTCTATGTGTTCACGTGTTCTCACTGTTTAGCTCCCACTTATAAGTGAGAACATGTGGTTTTCTGTTCCTGCATCAGTTTGCTAAGGATAATGGCATCCAGCTCTATTTACGTTCACACACACACACACACACACACACACACACACACAAATGATCTCATTCTCTGTATGGCTGCGTAGTATTCATGGTGTATATGTGACACTATTGCTTTATCCAGACTATCATTGATGCGCAGGTAGGTTGATTCCATGTCATTGCTATTGTGAATAGTGCTGCAATGAACATACATGTAGATGTGTTTTTATAATTCAGTGATTTCTATTCCTTTTTGTATATACCCACTAATGATATTGCTGGATTGAATGATATTTCTGTCTTTAGGTTTTTGAGGAATTGCCACATTGTCTTCTTTAATGGTTGAACTAATTTATTCTCCCACCAACAGTGTATAAGTGTTCATTTTTGTCCACAATGTTACCAGCATCTGTTTTTTTTTTTACTTTTTCATACAGAATGGTTATTATTAAATAGTCAAAAAATAACAGACGCTGATGAGGTTTCAGAGAAAAGGGAATGCTTATACACTATTGGTGGGAGTGTAAATTAGGTCAACCATTGTGGAAAGCAGTGTGGTAATTCCTCAGATAGCTAATAACAGAACTGCCATTTGACCCAGCTATCCCACTATTGTATACATACCTTGGGGAATATAAATAATTCAACCATAACAACACATGGACGTGAATGTTCATTGCAGCACTATTCACAATAGCAGAGACATGGAATCAACCTAAATGCTCATCAATGACAGACTGGATAAAGAAAATGTGGTACATATACATTATGGAATACTATGTAGCCATAAGAAAGAATGAGATTATGTTTTTTGTGGGAACCTAGATGGAAATAGAGGCCATTAGGGTTAGAAAACTAATGTAGGAACAGAAAACCAAAGACCAAATGTTCTCTCACAAGTGGGAGCTAAATGATGAGAACTCAAGGACACAAAGAGAGCAAAAGCAGACACTGGGTCCTAGTTGAGGGGCGAAAGGTGAGAGGAGGGACTGGAGAAAAAAAATTATTGGGTACTAGGCTTAGTACCTGGGTGATGAAATAATCTATACAACAAACCCCCAAGACAGAAGTTTACTTATATAAAAAACCTGCACATGTATTCCTGAACCTAAAAAAAAATAAAACCGAAATGGGTAACTATAATACTTACTGAATGTTGATATTATGAAAATGAAAAAAAAATCCATGTAAAAGTGAATACTCAGCATGCACTACCTATTTAATAAATGTTGTCACCTTTCTTATCTCTTTTTCCCCACAATACTCTTATTATGCAGATGCTATTAGAACTTTACAGATGAAGAAACTGAGGAAATACAGCTAACAAATGACACAGCCAAGCTGGATCACTGTCTCTTCACACTGTACTTTACTTATTTTTAGTTAGCACAGTAGCATATTACCTTCTCTCTCAAGACTGACTCACAGGCATTGAGGACAATGAGGGCACTGGCCTAGAACTTCTCCAAGAGTCCCTTGCAAAGGAACCAAGAGTTAGCATAGGGAAAGAAGCCTCTGTGTTCACCACCATATCAAACTTGGCAATAACCTAATATTCCTTTAATCCTGGTTCTTCAGAAAACCCAGAGACACAGAGTCATACATTCCACTTAATTCCTAGGATAACCAAATACATACATATATATATACATACACATGTATATATATATACGTATATATACATACATACACATGTATATATATACGTATATATACACACACGGATAACCAAATACATACATATATATATATATATATATATATACACACGTATATATATATATATATATACACACGTATATATATATATACACACACACGTATATATATATACGTATATATATACACACACACATACACATATATACACACACATATACATATATACACACACACACACACACATACACACATATATGTGAGTGTGTGTGTATGTGTGTGTTTCTAACGGGAGACTTATCTGCTAAATTCAAATAATCATCCTGGTAGGATCCCTACTAAAAATAAATAACATAGACTGATTTTTTTAAAACTATAGATTCCAAAGATTTTGCAATATGAAGAGCTACAAAGCAGCTTAGCTGCTATGTTAGACTATGGGTATTTGCTTCAGCAGTAGCTGTTTTACAGAAATCTATCTGGGAGAACAAAATAAAAACAAAAACTATTTTCATTCATGTTCAGCCTAACTTATCTCTTCATATATTTAATAAAATTATTTTTAAATAAATAGGGTAAGTTTCAACAGCTATGTTGTCTTACATTTTCCATTCTAAGCAGCATTCAAATTAATTCTTTTTTTTTGGAATATGAAAATCTGAATCCTGCATACATTTATTTTTAGAACCAGTTCTAAAGGAATAAACAAAATTAAACAAAAACTGGTCTCTTCTGATAAATTTCACAGCTTTGCTGAAAGAGAAATATCTTTCTCTCATACATAATCCAAAAATTCAATTGTAATAAGTGTGTGAGTATAGTATAATGACTAAGAGCCTGTTGCTCTGACGTGGGACAATCCTAAATTGAAAGTATGACACTATCACTAATTTAAAGTCTCTTAGCTTTCATTTCTTCAACTTTAAAGTGATAATGATATAATTAACTCATAAAGTTGTTGTGATGATTAAATGGGATAATGTTTTAATATAGCAATTAGCATATGATGATCACTCAATATTATTAGCCATGAGTTGTAGTAGGGGTAATAAGGTGGTTGAAATGTTTTCATTAACAATAGTCTTTCTGGTTTATGGCTTTAGATTGGGAAAGAATAAGAGTCCCTGCAAAACTGCAGCACAAAAGAATTTCAGCTCCACCTACTCAGAAGTCTGAAGCCAGTGTGGCTCACCCTCACTGATCTCAGGGTCTGCATTTGCAATGTAAGGTGCATTTTGTTTGTTGTAATGCTGCTACTTTGGTCTTTCTTTTTTCCATATTCATTGCTCTGAACAGAAGTAATTAAACAAAAACAAAACAAAAAATGCTAGTTTGGAGAATGCAAGACAGGTTGTGTTGTAAAAAATGCAATCTAGAAAGCCATATCCAAAGCATTTCTAGTTTACAAAAACAAAAAGTATGAATAGAGGGCATGGCCTACACCAAAGACACATTCAGTGCTTACAAATTTGGTCAGTGGCAAGGGGTGTGTACACTATCCTGGGCACAGGACTAGGCATTGTATATTGTTTACATGTTTTAATTCTAGAGGAAGGTTCTAATGTCCTCTTAACAAAGAATGAAACTGAGATTCAGAGAGGTCAAGATGAGGAGGTCTAAGGTCACACAATGGCTGAATAAGTATCCTAAACTGCTTCTTCTTGACTCCAGATACCAACTCCCTTTCTCTGTGCCAAGCTATCTGAAAGTGTTCTGAAAATGCTCTATGAGAGTTGTCTTTAGATAGCTGAATTTTCCATTTCAAAGATGGAAAACAGCAAAGGGAGGACATATGGTATATTTCTCATGGCAAAGGTAACATTACACTTTTTGAAAAATAGAAAAAGAAATAAACTTTAAATTATAATTACTAGGGTTTCTACAATAAGGGGAAACATCAAGTGTAGCATTTCTCACAAATGTAAATGTGTGTATGAAATTAAATGAACAAAATGTGACATTTTTGTAAGTCAAAATTATCAAACATTGGCAGCTATCTACAATTCAATCAAAAATATATTTGAGAATCACTTTTATTCTTATTAATTTGCAGACATTTAAAAATATTTCCAAAGTAAATTATATAGTGGATTAATATCTTCATTATTTGTTGTGTGACATAGTTGAAAATGCGATTATATCCCTTTAGCATAAAGAAAATAGGATACTACTTTTCATAAAGTTCAATTAAAACTTTATCTTTTTATCCAAAGAGATTTTTGATATATATGTCAGCTATAAGTTTGAAGGGGAAATATTTAAGGAAGGAAGAGAATCAGGAATGTTCAGTGAGAACTGGCTAGCAGTTATAGGACATAATATAATGTTTATGAGCATATGTTGATAAAATTGTAATATTAATTAAGATATTCTCTTTTCCCCAAGTTCTGTTAATATCTTAAAATATATCTTATTATAAATGGAAAAAATGAAGGAAGTTATCAATTTTATTCCACAAACTTAAAAAGTAGAACCTAATAGGAGATTGTTGAGTTTTTTTACCTAAATGAATAAACAATTATTGTGCTTAGTTTATCAAGAAAAACATCATAAGCTAAAAATATGCCTTCATGTGATTCTGCAATAAAGAAAATAAGATGAAACACATAAGTCCTTTATAGTATACATTTATTATCATATTATTATAAAAATTATTATCATAGTACAAATTATTATTGTAGTATCAGTAGAATTATCATTATTACTATCTTCTAGGCAGTGGGGCAGGAGCAGTAATGATCTCCGACTTTGTGTGTATTTTAAATTAAAAGATTGTGTAGGATAGCCACCTAAATTTATTGTGTCTCTTATATTTGTGAAAATCTCAAGACAGGAACACGTTCTGTGGCACATTATCCCATTAATGGATCATTTCTTTTGGCAGCAGAATATGCTCAATTATCCTCAAACTTTATCTCCTATTTCTGCTAGATAGAACATTCTGTGCTCAGAGCTTGATAAGAAATTAGACATGTAAGCAATCTATTTGCATTATCTCTTCTTCTTAATCTAATGTGTAATTTAACTCTCCTGCAGTCTCTCTCTTAAAATCCTATTGACTTTCTTTTTTTTATTTATTTATTATTATTATACTTTAGGTTTTAGGGTACATGTGCGCAATGTGCAGGTTAGTTACATATGTATACATGTGCCATGCTGGTGCGCTGCACCCACTAACTCGTCACCTAGCATTAGGTATATCTCCCAATGCTATCCCTCCCCGCTCCCCCCACCCCACAACAGTCCCCAGAGTGTGATGTTCCCCTTCCTGTGTCCATGTGTTCTCATTGTTCAATTCCCACCTATGAGTGAGAATATGTGGTGTTTGGTTTTTTGTTCTTGCGATAGTTTACTGAGAATGATGATTTCCAATTTCATCCATGTCCCTACAAAGGACATGAACTCATCATTTTTTATGGCTGCATAGTATTCCATGGTGTATATGTGCCACATTTTCTTAATCCAGTCTATCATTGTTGGACATTTGGGTTGGTTCTAAGTCTTTGCTATTGTGAATAATGCCGCAATGAACATACGTGTGCATGTGTCTTTATAGCAGCATGATTTATAGTCCTTTGGGTATATACCCAGTAATGGGATGGCTGGGTCAAATGGAATTTCTAGTTCTAGATCCCTGAGGAATCGCCATACTGACTTCCACAATGGTTGAACTAGTTTACAGTCCCACCAACAGTGGAAAAGTGTTCCTATTTCTCCACATCCTCTCCAGCACCTGTTGTTTCCTGACTTTTTAATGATTGCCATTCTAACTGGTGTGAGATGGTATCTCATGTGGTTTTGATTTGCATTTCTCTGATGGCCAGTGATGGTGAGCATTTTTTCATGTGTTTTTTGGCTGCATAAATGTCTTCTTTTGAGAAGTGTCTGTTCATGTCCTTTGCCCACTTTTTGATGGGGTTGTTTGTTTTTTTCTTGTAAATTTGTTGGAGTTCATTGTAGATTCTGGATATTAGCCCTTCGTCAGATGAGTAGGTTGCAAAAATTTTCTCCCATTTTGTAGGTTGCCTGTTCACTCTGATGGTAGTTTCTTTTGCTGTGCAGAAGCTCTTGAGTTTAATTAGATCCCATTTGTCAATTTTGGCTTTTGTTGCCATTGCTTTTGGTGTTTTAGACATGAAGTCCTTGCCCATGCCTATGTCCTGAATGGTATTGCCTAGGTTTTCTTCTAGGGTTTTTATGGTTTTAGGTCTAACGTTTAAGTCTTTAATCCATCTTGAATTGATTTTTGTATAAGATGTAAGGAAGGGATCCAGTTTCAGCTTTCTACATATGGCTAGCCAGTTTTCCCAGCACCATTTATTAAATAGGGGATCCTTTCCCCATTGCTTGTTTTTCTCAGGTTTGTCAAAGATCAGATAGTTGTAGATATGCGGCATTATTTCTGAGGGCTCTGTTCTGTTCCATTGATCTATATCTCTGTTTTCGTACCAGTACTATGCTGTTTTGGTTACTGTAGCCTTGTAGTATAGTTTGAAGTCAGGTAGTGTGATGCCTCCAGCTTTGTTCTTTTGGCTAGGATTGACTTGGCAATGCGGGCTCTTTTTTGGTTCCATATGAACTTTAAAGTAGTTTTTTCCAATTCTGTGAAGAAAGTCATTGGTAGCTTGATGGGGATGGCATTGAATCTGTAAATTACCTTGGGCAGTATGGCCATTTTCACAATATTGATTCTTCCTACCCATGAGCATGGAAGAATTATATTCCTATTGACTTTCTTAAAGGGCTGGCGATGGAAAGACAAAAGTCCGTGTAACCAACAATTAAATCAAGTGGTGGAGATCTGTATTCATCTAGTGCCTTTGAACCCTTTCAGCCCATAAAAATCACTTTAGCAAGGGCCCGAGTTACTTTTCTTTACAAAGATCCTCAAGTATTGATTTCAAATGTAATAAGACAGAATCCAAGTGAATTCAGTCACAGCCTTAGTATATCCAGATACTTCATTTCACAAATGATAATACTCAGGTATGTAATTATAGATTTTTGAAGAGAACAGATACAAATCATCAGATCTTTTTATTTTAATATTTTTTTAAACATTGGAGTGTATGACTGAGTTTTAGCATAAATCGGTGTTATCTTACTTCACTTATTACTTACATTAAGTGGATAAAATTAAATCTTGGGAATGAAAATGTATTCCTCATATTTATATTCACCATAATGAGAAACACAATTTGTTCATCTGAGCAGCATTTTGTTCTTAATCTCTGCAGATAGATTACTATGTGGCCCCTCATGTTGCTTGGGATCCTCTACTCAGGTACCTTCAGGAACTTCATTGACAAAATTACCAAAGAACATCCCACAAGAGGCATAAAAATGCATAGTGACAAGTTAACTCAGAGCTAGCAACTTAACGATGCTATTAGTGGGCTTTAAAATATTTAAGAAACATTTATACAATTCAGGATAGAGTAATATGCGTCTGGTGTTTGAGAATCATCCAAAGGTCTTATTTAAAATTGAAATTGATATGATGATATTAATGTGAGATCTCCATTCATCTCTAACTGACAGTCATGATAATATCTAATCAACAGAGACAATTTAATTGGGTGTGGGACACACAGTTTTAAACATAGGCATATAATTTAAATCACAATTGGGTAGAATAATGCAATAATATTCCAAATCTCTCAGGATTAATTCAGCTAGTATATGCTATAAATCTAAGAAGAAAAATGTAAGTAATTCACAAATTTCAATTCCACAAAATGGAGAGAATATTTCTTAAGTTTTATATAAAAGAATAAAATAATCATCAAGTAAATGAAGAATTTTAATAAAAGGCAAATAAGATATTGTGCAAAGGATATAATCCATCTTCCCAATGGTATGATTTTAAACCTTTATTATAGTATATAATCATTTGGACATATAAAAGCTATGTATTGAGTATCTATACTCTAAGCATTATAAATATAGAGACGTATATGTATATTGAAGGAACCCATAGGTCCTAAGAGTGATAAACAAGCCAGACATTATAATATTTCATGATAAGTCACGCAGATATTTTATGTATGGGTGCTATCAGGCCACAAAAGTTGGTCATCAAACTCAATTTGAGAAAGAAATAATTCTAGAAGTATATGCTAAAAATGAGGCAGGTCAGACAATTAAGAATACAGTCTAGAGTAAAAGGGAAATATTCTTTTAACAGACAGCAGCATATATAATACAATTATTCAAATTCTATGTCTTCTTTTAGTAGAAAATGGAGGTCCAGAGTTTTGTAATTTTCATTTTATTCCTCTGATATAGTAAGATCCTTATGCATGGTTAATGTGACATACAGATTATTAAGCAAATTAAATATTACATCAATTGATGTAATTTATTTGCCACAGAATGTACACATTTGCCAAAACTGAAGATACATACTGAATAAGACACAGATTGAAATCAGGTAAATTAACAAATAAAGCCTGATATATGGAAGATAGAAAAGCAGAAATAAAGCAATGAAGAAGAATACTGTGTTAAATAAAACTGAGTTTTTAGAAGAGATGTTGCCACATTTCAGAAACAGTGGTTTGGAGAAATACTGAAAACTATTTGAATTGAAATAAAATAGAAAGAGAAATAAAATTGCAATATGATAATAAACTAGAGAGTATATAAATGTATTTCTGCTATTGGTGACAGTACTACAATAGCATCAGACCAACGTTGAGCAATTTAAATGGATATGGAAAGAGACGGGGAGTCTCAGTTGCAAGATAGATTATTGTCATTAACACATTAGAAAATTGACTGGAAAGCTGAAGTTTAGAATGAGCTACTCTCCTGGAAAGCCACAACATGAGAAATTAATCTGCCCAGAGTTTGAGATAAATGCCGTAACAAAAGGAAATGACAGAGAAAACATAATTAATTCCTCAGCTCCCATTTAATTTCTGACTATTCTGTCTAGAAGGAAACTCATAAAGCTGTAAAGGAGAGAACAAATGGTATTTGGTAAGACTCGAGTCCTAAGAAGAATACGGAGCCCTTAGAAAAAGACACATGGATTTAAATACTCTGACTTGGGCAAATTATATTCCTACAGGATTATTACAATGTAGAGATGAGATACCTGAATTGATGCCAGTGATCTAAGGGGTGAGTAAAGAATGAGAGGGCTAAATGGAGAAAAATAATCCTGATTAAAACAAAAAAGTGTATTCGTAATACAAATTTTGATATTTCCATTATAAAGCAGAATTCCGTAGTGGAGAATTTTAAATACTCTTCTCTTTACGGAGATTTGCCAATATGAAGAGAAGCCAGCTGGATTTTATTCTGAGGTGGTCATGGAAACAATTTTTTTAAACTCTTTTACCCACTCACCTCTCTGCTCAGTAGTATTTATTTGTGTTAATAAGGGTAAGGAATTTAAAATTTCTCAAAATACAAAATTGTAATTCATGTGAAATTCCACATTTGGGCTCAATCAACCAATTTTAAGTATGAACAATTTTCTAGTCTTGGAGGTGAGAGTGGATACACTAAAAAGAAGAGAATTTTTGCAATGCATATTTTTTCAAAAGAGGGCCACTATAATATTGAGAAAATTTAAAACTTTGTTTATATTAGAAATAATTGTTTGAGATTTAGCCCGAAGAAGAAATCTTCAGAGAAAACATGACAACTCTTCAAAAAAGTAGAGGGTTATCATGTGGAAAAGGGAGGAAATGCAAGATCTAGGAACCAACAGGAGAAAAGGACATTTGGTTTACTTAGAATTGAAAAAAATACATAACCCTAAATTAAGCAATTCATGCATAAGCGAGATTACTTACTAATGATTTTTTGGTGGTATCTATGCATAGCATACTGGTCAAGTTTAAATGACCTCTCGTTATTTTTTAATCTAAAATAATATTTTTCATATTATGTTACAATTTTATAGTTCTTTATTGCTCTCATGTTTAAAAAGGTATTTAGAGAAATAGTGACAATAAGTGGAAAGATTTAAAAGGTTTTTATTGTAGATTATTGATTCAGGATTATATAATATAGGAAATATATAACCAAGAGAGCAAATGATTATCTATGGTTTTCAAAATGGATTATTTTGAGGACAAAGACTGGTTGTTCATATTTTATATGTGACAATGGGTTTAAACAATATAAAGAGTATTCTCCTAGAATAAACAGACTAATAGACTCCTATTAATTTTTAATTGTTCCATACGCTTCAGAGATAAATTGTGGCACTTTCATAACAGATGAGTTTTTATGATAGTAAAGTATGTCTTTTGGATGTCTTAGGAATTCTTACCATCTATGTTTCAGATAGTATATATTATCTGCATAGTTTCTTTGTCAGGGAAACTCCTTAAAAATCCAGAATTGCTGTGGTCTTTGAAAATTTATCTTGTGTGATATTCTCCTTTTTATTTCCTACTGCCACTGGAATAGCTTCTCTATTGATAAGTACTATTTTGCACAATTTAATTTTATCATGGTTACTGGTGTTTTGCTGATTCTTTTCTGTTAAATAAACAGTCATTAACTTTTATTTTTTGACATTAATTATATATGCTGAATTATCTCAATAAATAAAATTTCGATATAGTAATTTTAAGTATTTTCTAACATAATGTCTGTGCTGCTTTTGAGTGCTAGTATTAAATATTATAAATAATATTCTCAAGAATATAAAAATATTATTGTTATAGTATTACAAAATATAAAAATAAATTTAAAACTTTTCTCTGCCTTAGTAACACTCTCATGGCTGAATCAAGCAGAGGTAATTTAGAAGTGTGCTTCTTTTGAATATTGCAAAATAGATCTTGGAATTTCTTATTCTATTAGATGCAACGCATACTATAACATTTTTCCTGGTTAAGACAAGACAGTCAATTAAGTTTTTCTTTTCTGCTATTTACTTGCTCTTCCTGCATTTGTCTGTCTTTCTTTTTATCTGTTAGGATTATGTTTATTTGCACAAAACAGAAAAACGTATCTTAACTCAATTGGATTTATTGGTTTACCAAATTAATTAGTCATCCAGGGTTGGTATGATAGCTTCATGATACAGGCTTTTATCTTCCTACTCAAATATCCTTAACTAGAAGGAGCAAAAAGAAAAGCCAGCTTTTTTTGCCCCTCCTTCAAAATGATGTCTTGAGCTTTAACCAATAATTTCTGCTAACATTACATTGTCAATAATGCACGATGGGCCACCTCCAGCTGCAAGAATTGTTAAGAGATCAGGAAACTTATCTAGACACAATGTCAGTCCAAAAAAGATGGACAGTATTAGTAAGAGGAAAGAAATAAGTGAATATTGTGTATGCAAATAAGTGCCTGTCATAGAATTAAGCAACTCAAATTTCAAAGAAAGCAAGAGTATATAAAGCTAGCATTTTGAGAGATAGGCCAGAAGAAAATCTTTCCTTAGAAACTTTTCTTGTATTCAATATTTATGGTGACTATAGTAACTGCTCTTTAATTCAAAATATTTTGTTCAAGAAGATATAAAGGCATTCAATGATATTAATTCAGCTCTTAAATGAATAAAAAATTGTTGGGGAAACTTCTTAAATAATGTTCATTGTTCCAGGTCCAGTTCAGCTCAGAAATAAAATTAATACAGGTAAAAGAAATAGTGACATAGGTACTTATGTCATAAAAGTACTTATAATACTCTATCAAAATACGAAAGAACAAATAATTTATCACGGGTATGGGGGCAGGTAAGATAAATTGAAGATAATGTAAAATTAAGGACTGTAAAATTTTTTCAAAGGGGTCAATGTTTTATGGAATTTGTTTCGCAGAAACCATTCTTTTTTTAACAGATACATGTAGACATGGTTTTATAAACTTTTTAAAAGAACCTTCGTGATGGTAACTGCACAAAATAGATTTTATGTTTGGTGTTCACTGATGCATTAAATTCCATAGTCCCTCATATCCCCATGACTTAGTTTGTCATAATTAAAATTGAAGACTTTTCTGAAAACTTATATTATCATAATATTGAAATTAATGACACCATAGAGAAAATTATAGTAGAAGGCTACCCAATGGTTCAAGGTTTGTGAACTTGCTTAACAGAATAAGTCAACATTTATATTGGAAGGTATATAACACTAAATGATATCAAATGGAGATATGAACTCTCTGACTTTTCCCTCTTTAAATGTTTTACTATTGTTCACGCTTCATCTCACAAATTGACATCCCTGTAATCACAGTTCATTATTCATTCATCTAATAATTAATACTTTGGAAGCATCAGAAAAAAAATTCACAATATCCTGTGACTGAATTTGATCACAAGGATTAAAAAAGAGACTCTGTCACTTTGATTATTGAAGATTTTGTTCAGTTATTGCCACTTGCATGCAAGTAAGCAAAAATAAAATAGTCAACAACTATTATCATTCAAAGATATTCTTAAAGATGCATATTCATTTAAAAATAGAAAAAAGCAACAGAAATAAAAGAAAGGGAAAAGAGAGAGAAAAAAGAATGTGATTTTATAAGGTAAAATTAAAATGTATTGAATTTCAAAAAAACAAAAAATAATAAATGTCATAATTATTTAATATTTTTCTCAATATACAAACTAAGTGACATATAGGCCAAATGATGCTTAGATATTAGATTATTTTTATTCAGCAGTAATCAATTATTTTCAAATAATACTCTACATAGAAAAGTAATGCTACAGTGAGCCAAAAATATGTTATATTAGTCAAGGTCTATTTGCACACATCCTTTCAGAGACTTGAGAAAAAGGAAGCTCACCACAGACAAGAAGAAGCTATACATATAGAAAAAAAATTCAGAGAAAATGAGAAACCAATATTTCTGAGTAAAGTATGTGTTTTAATATTAAATATAATACCTTACTATTGATTCCATCAGTTTTTAATTTGACAACGTTTACCATTACAATGCTTGTGAAAATAAAGATGGTACAGATATTTTCCACTGAGAAGAAATCTTATTGCCATCTGCATTATGCACTTTCATAATGCATCGTCTTAGATATTTCTGAGAGTGGCATAATATTTAATAGGAGTTATTCATTTTTAAGACCCTATATTGTCCTGTAATGGAGAAGAATTTCATCTAAAGCAAAACAAAACAATCCAAAAATCCACACAGATCAATTTTCTAGTTTTTATTTATTTATGAAGTTAATTACCTAAAACATTAAGCTAAGTGTGAAGTGCAGTTTTTAGTAAGCTTGCTTATTAGTTAAAAATGGACAGTAAATATTTACATTCATAAAGATTTCTTTTTTTATTTTTTTTTTCATTTCATTATTATTTTACTTTAAGTTTTAGGGTACATGTGCACAACATGAAGGTTTGTTACATAGGTATACATGCACCATGTTGGTATGCTGCACCCATTAACTCGTCATTTATATTAGGTATATCTCCTAATGCTATCCCTCCCCCCTCCCCCCACCCCACAACAGGCCCTAGTGTGTGATGTTCCCTTTCCTGAGTCCATGTGTTCTCATTGTTCGATTCCCACCTATGAGTGAGAACATGCAGTGTTTGATTTTTTGTCCTTGCGATAGTTTGCTGAGAATGATGGTTTCCAGCTTCATCCATGTCCCTACAAAGGAAATGAACTCATCCTTTTTTATGGCTGCATAGTATTCCATGGTGTATATGTGCCACATTTTCTTAATCCAGTCTATCGTTGTTGGACATGTAGGTTGGTTCCAAGTCTTTGCTATTGTGAATAGTGCCGCTATAAACATACGTGTGCATGTGTCTTTATAGCAGCATGATTTATAATCCTTTGGGTATATACCCAGTAATGGAATGGCTGGGTCAAATGGTATTTCTAGTTCTAGATCCCTGAGGAATCGCCACACTGACTTCCACAATGGTTGAACTAGTTTACAGTCCCACCAACAGTGGAAAAGTGTTCCTATTTCTCCACATCCTCTCCAGCACCTGTTGTTTCCTGACTTTTTAATGTTCGCCATTCTAACTGGTGTGAGATGGTATCTCATGTGGTTTTGATTTGCATTTCTCTGATGGCCAGTGATGGTGAGCATTCTTTCATGTGTTTTTTGGCTGCATAAATGTCTTCTTTTGAGAAGTGTCTGTTCATGTCCTTCACCCACTTTTTGATGGGGTTTTTTTTTTTGTAAATTTGTTGGAGTTCATTGTAGATTCTGAATATTAGCCCTTCGTCAGATGAGTAGATTGCGAAAATTTTCTCCCATTCTGTAGGTTGCCTGTTCACTCTGATGGTAGTTTCTTTTACTGTGCAGAAGCTCTTGAGTTTAATTAGATCCCATTTGTCAATTTTGGCTTTTGTTGCCATTGCTTTTGGTGTTTTAGACATGAAGTCTTTGCCCATGCCTATGTCCTGAATGGTATTGCCTAGGTTTTCTTCTAGGGTTTTTATGGTTTTAGGTCTAACGTTTAAGTCTTTAATCCATCCTGAATTAATTTTTGTATAAGGTGTAAGGAAGGGATCCAGTTTCAGCTTTCTACATATGGCTAGCCAGTTTTCCCAGCACCATTTATTAAATAGGGGATCCTTTCCCCATTGCTTGTTTTTCTCAGGTTTGTCAAAGATCAGATAGTTGTAGATATGCGGCATTATTTCTGAGGGCTCTGTTCTGTTCCATTGATCTATATCTCTGTTTTCGTACCAGTACTATGCTGTTTTGGTTACTGTAGCCTTGTAGTATAGTTTGAAGTCAGGTAGTGTGATGCCTCCAGCTTTGTTCTTTTGGCTAGGATTGACTTGGCAATGCGGGCTCTTTTTTGGTTCCATATGAACTTTAAAGTAGTTTTTTCCAATTCTGTGAAGAAAGTCATTGGTAGCTTGATGGGGATGGCATTGAATCTGTAAATTACCTTGGGCAGTATGGCCATTTTCACAATATTGATTCTTCCTACCCATGAGCATGGAAGAATTATATTCCTATTGACTTTCTTAAAGGGCTGGCGATGGAAAGACAAAAGTCCGTGTAACCAACAATTAAATCAAGTGGTGGAGATCTGTATTCATCTAGTGCCTTTGAACCCTTTCAGCCCATAAAAATCACTTTAGCAAGGGCCCGAGTTACTTTTCTTTACAAAGATCCTCAAGTATTGATTTCAAATGTAATAAGACAGAATCCAAGTGAATTCAGTCACAGCCTTAGTATATCCAGATACTTCATTTCACAAATGATAATACTCAGGTATGTAATTATAGATTTTTGAAGAGAACAGATACAAATCATCAGATCTTTTTATTTTAATATTTTTTTAAACATTGGAGTGTATGACTGAGTTTTAGCATAAATCGGTGTTATCTTACTTCACTTATTACTTACATTAAGTGGATAAAATTAAATCTTGGGAATGAAAATGTATTCCTCATATTTATATTCACCATAATGAGAAACACAATTTGTTCATCTGAGCAGCATTTTGTTCTTAATCTCTGCAGATAGATTACTATGTGGCCCCTCATGTTGCTTGGGATCCTCTACTCAGGTACCTTCAGGAACTTCATTGACAAAATTACCAAAGAACATCCCACAAGAGGCATAAAAATGCATAGTGACAAGTTAACTCAGAGCTAGCAACTTAACGATGCTATTAGTGGGCTTTAAAATATTTAAGAAACATTTATACAATTCAGGATAGAGTAATATGCGTCTGGTGTTTGAGAATCATCCAAAGGTCTTATTTAAAATTGAAATTGATATGATGATATTAATGTGAGATCTCCATTCATCTCTAACTGACAGTCATGATAATATCTAATCAACAGAGACAATTTAATTGGGTGTGGGACACACAGTTTTAAACATAGGCATATAATTTAAATCACAATTGGGTAGAATAATGCAATAATATTCCAAATCTCTCAGGATTAATTCAGCTAGTATATGCTATAAATCTAAGAAGAAAAATGTAAGTAATTCACAAATTTCAATTCCACAAAATGGAGAGAATATTTCTTAAGTTTTATATAAAAGAATAAAATAATCATCAAGTAAATGAAGAATTTTAATAAAAGGCAAATAAGATATTGTGCAAAGGATATAATCCATCTTCCCAATGGTATGATTTTAAACCTTTATTATAGTATATAATCATTTGGACATATAAAAGCTATGTATTGAGTATCTATACTCTAAGCATTATAAATATAGAGACGTATATGTATATTGAAGGAACCCATAGGTCCTAAGAGTGATAAACAAGCCAGACATTATAATATTTCATGATAAGTCACGCAGATATTTTATGTATGGGTGCTATCAGGCCACAAAAGTTGGTCATCAAACTCAATTTGAGAAAGAAATAATTCTAGAAGTATATGCTAAAAATGAGGCAGGTCAGACAATTAAGAATACAGTCTAGAGTAAAAGGGAAATATTCTTTTAACAGACAGCAGCATATATAATACAATTATTCAAATTCTATGTCTTCTTTTAGTAGAAAATGGAGGTCCAGAGTTTTGTAATTTTCATTTTATTCCTCTGATATAGTAAGATCCTTATGCATGGTTAATGTGACATACAGATTATTAAGCAAATTAAATATTACATCAATTGATGTAATTTATTTGCCACAGAATGTACACATTTGCCAAAACTGAAGATACATACTGAATAAGACACAGATTGAAATCAGGTAAATTAACAAATAAAGCCTGATATATGGAAGATAGAAAAGCAGAAATAAAGCAATGAAGAAGAATACTGTGTTAAATAAAACTGAGTTTTTAGAAGAGATGTTGCCACATTTCAGAAACAGTGGTTTGGAGAAATACTGAAAACTATTTGAATTGAAATAAAATAGAAAGAGAAATAAAATTGCAATATGATAATAAACTAGAGAGTATATAAATGTATTTCTGCTATTGGTGACAGTACTACAATAGCATCAGACCAACGTTGAGCAATTTAAATGGATATGGAAAGAGACGGGGAGTCTCAGTTGCAAGATAGATTATTGTCATTAACACATTAGAAAATTGACTGGAAAGCTGAAGTTTAGAATGAGCTACTCTCCTGGAAAGCCACAACATGAGAAATTAATCTGCCCAGAGTTTGAGATAAATGCCGTAACAAAAGGAAATGACAGAGAAAACATAATTAATTCCTCAGCTCCCATTTAATTTCTGACTATTCTGTCTAGAAGGAAACTCATAAAGCTGTAAAGGAGAGAACAAATGGTATTTGGTAAGACTCGAGTCCTAAGAAGAATACGGAGCCCTTAGAAAAAGACACATGGATTTAAATACTCTGACTTGGGCAAATTATATTCCTACAGGATTATTACAATGTAGAGATGAGATACCTGAATTGATGCCAGTGATCTAAGGGGTGAGTAAAGAATGAGAGGGCTAAATGGAGAAAAATAATCCTGATTAAAACAAAAAAGTGTATTCGTAATACAAATTTTGATATTTCCATTATAAAGCAGAATTCCGTAGTGGAGAATTTTAAATACTCTTCTCTTTACGGAGATTTGCCAATATGAAGAGAAGCCAGCTGGATTTTATTCTGAGGTGGTCATGGAAACAATTTTTTTAAACTCTTTTACCCACTCACCTCTCTGCTCAGTAGTATTTATTTGTGTTAATAAGGGTAAGGAATTTAAAATTTCTCAAAATACAAAATTGTAATTCATGTGAAATTCCACATTTGGGCTCAATCAACCAATTTTAAGTATGAACAATTTTCTAGTCTTGGAGGTGAGAGTGGATACACTAAAAAGAAGAGAATTTTTGCAATGCATATTTTTTCAAAAGAGGGCCACTATAATATTGAGAAAATTTAAAACTTTGTTTATATTAGAAATAATTGTTTGAGATTTAGCCCGAAGAAGAAATCTTCAGAGAAAACATGACAACTCTTCAAAAAAGTAGAGGGTTATCATGTGGAAAAGGGAGGAAATGCAAGATCTAGGAACCAACAGGAGAAAAGGACATTTGGTTTACTTAGAATTGAAAAAAATACATAACCCTAAATTAAGCAATTCATGCATAAGCGAGATTACTTACTAATGATTTTTTGGTGGTATCTATGCATAGCATACTGGTCAAGTTTAAATGACCTCTCGTTATTTTTTAATCTAAAATAATATTTTTCATATTATGTTACAATTTTATAGTTCTTTATTGCTCTCATGTTTAAAAAGGTATTTAGAGAAATAGTGACAATAAGTGGAAAGATTTAAAAGGTTTTTATTGTAGATTATTGATTCAGGATTATATAATATAGGAAATATATAACCAAGAGAGCAAATGATTATCTATGGTTTTCAAAATGGATTATTTTGAGGACAAAGACTGGTTGTTCATATTTTATATGTGACAATGGGTTTAAACAATATAAAGAGTATTCTCCTAGAATAAACAGACTAATAGACTCCTATTAATTTTTAATTGTTCCATACGCTTCAGAGATAAATTGTGGCACTTTCATAACAGATGAGTTTTTATGATAGTAAAGTATGTCTTTTGGATGTCTTAGGAATTCTTACCATCTATGTTTCAGATAGTATATATTATCTGCATAGTTTCTTTGTCAGGGAAACTCCTTAAAAATCCAGAATTGCTGTGGTCTTTGAAAATTTATCTTGTGTGATATTCTCCTTTTTATTTCCTACTGCCACTGGAATAGCTTCTCTATTGATAAGTACTATTTTGCACAATTTAATTTTATCATGGTTACTGGTGTTTTGCTGATTCTTTTCTGTTAAATAAACAGTCATTAACTTTTATTTTTTGACATTAATTATATATGCTGAATTATCTCAATAAATAAAATTTCGATATAGTAATTTTAAGTATTTTCTAACATAATGTCTGTGCTGCTTTTGAGTGCTAGTATTAAATATTATAAATAATATTCTCAAGAATATAAAAATATTATTGTTATAGTATTACAAAATATAAAAATAAATTTAAAACTTTTCTCTGCCTTAGTAACACTCTCATGGCTGAATCAAGCAGAGGTAATTTAGAAGTGTGCTTCTTTTGAATATTGCAAAATAGATCTTGGAATTTCTTATTCTATTAGATGCAACGCATACTATAACATTTTTCCTGGTTAAGACAAGACAGTCAATTAAGTTTTTCTTTTCTGCTATTTACTTGCTCTTCCTGCATTTGTCTGTCTTTCTTTTTATCTGTTAGGATTATGTTTATTTGCACAAAACAGAAAAACGTATCTTAACTCAATTGGATTTATTGGTTTACCAAATTAATTAGTCATCCAGGGTTGGTATGATAGCTTCATGATACAGGCTTTTATCTTCCTACTCAAATATCCTTAACTAGAAGGAGCAAAAAGAAAAGCCAGCTTTTTTTGCCCCTCCTTCAAAATGATGTCTTGAGCTTTAACCAATAATTTCTGCTAACATTACATTGTCAATAATGCACGATGGGCCACCTCCAGCTGCAAGAATTGTTAAGAGATCAGGAAACTTATCTAGACACAATGTCAGTCCAAAAAAGATGGACAGTATTAGTAAGAGGAAAGAAATAAGTGAATATTGTGTATGCAAATAAGTGCCTGTCATAGAATTAAGCAACTCAAATTTCAAAGAAAGCAAGAGTATATAAAGCTAGCATTTTGAGAGATAGGCCAGAAGAAAATCTTTCCTTAGAAACTTTTCTTGTATTCAATATTTATGGTGACTATAGTAACTGCTCTTTAATTCAAAATATTTTGTTCAAGAAGATATAAAGGCATTCAATGATATTAATTCAGCTCTTAAATGAATAAAAAATTGTTGGGGAAACTTCTTAAATAATGTTCATTGTTCCAGGTCCAGTTCAGCTCAGAAATAAAATTAATACAGGTAAAAGAAATAGTGACATAGGTACTTATGTCATAAAAGTACTTATAATACTCTATCAAAATACGAAAGAACAAATAATTTATCACGGGTATGGGGGCAGGTAAGATAAATTGAAGATAATGTAAAATTAAGGACTGTAAAATTTTTTCAAAGGGGTCAATGTTTTATGGAATTTGTTTCGCAGAAACCATTCTTTTTTTAACAGATACATGTAGACATGGTTTTATAAACTTTTTAAAAGAACCTTCGTGATGGTAACTGCACAAAATAGATTTTATGTTTGGTGTTCACTGATGCATTAAATTCCATAGTCCCTCATATCCCCATGACTTAGTTTGTCATAATTAAAATTGAAGACTTTTCTGAAAACTTATATTATCATAATATTGAAATTAATGACACCATAGAGAAAATTATAGTAGAAGGCTACCCAATGGTTCAAGGTTTGTGAACTTGCTTAACAGAATAAGTCAACATTTATATTGGAAGGTATATAACACTAAATGATATCAAATGGAGATATGAACTCTCTGACTTTTCCCTCTTTAAATGTTTTACTATTGTTCACGCTTCATCTCACAAATTGACATCCCTGTAATCACAGTTCATTATTCATTCATCTAATAATTAATACTTTGGAAGCATCAGAAAAAAAATTCACAATATCCTGTGACTGAATTTGATCACAAGGATTAAAAAAGAGACTCTGTCACTTTGATTATTGAAGATTTTGTTCAGTTATTGCCACTTGCATGCAAGTAAGCAAAAATAAAATAGTCAACAACTATTATCATTCAAAGATATTCTTAAAGATGCATATTCATTTAAAAATAGAAAAAAGCAACAGAAATAAAAGAAAGGGAAAAGAGAGAGAAAAAAGAATGTGATTTTATAAGGTAAAATTAAAATGTATTGAATTTCAAAAAAACAAAAAATAATAAATGTCATAATTATTTAATATTTTTCTCAATATACAAACTAAGTGACATATAGGCCAAATGATGCTTAGATATTAGATTATTTTTATTCAGCAGTAATCAATTATTTTCAAATAATACTCTACATAGAAAAGTAATGCTACAGTGAGCCAAAAATATGTTATATTAGTCAAGGTCTATTTGCACACATCCTTTCAGAGACTTGAGAAAAAGGAAGCTCACCACAGACAAGAAGAAGCTATACATATAGAAAAAAAATTCAGAGAAAATGAGAAACCAATATTTCTGAGTAAAGTATGTGTTTTAATATTAAATATAATACCTTACTATTGATTCCATCAGTTTTTAATTTGACAACGTTTACCATTACAATGCTTGTGAAAATAAAGATGGTACAGATATTTTCCACTGAGAAGAAATCTTATTGCCATCTGCATTATGCACTTTCATAATGCATCGTCTTAGATATTTCTGAGAGTGGCATAATATTTAATAGGAGTTATTCATTTTTAAGACCCTATATTGTCCTGTAATGGAGAAGAATTTCATCTAAAGCAAAACAAAACAATCCAAAAATCCACACAGATCAATTTTCTAGTTTTTATTTATTTATGAAGTTAATTACCTAAAACATTAAGCTAAGTGTGAAGTGCAGTTTTTAGTAAGCTTGCTTATTAGTTAAAAATGGACAGTAAATATTTACATTCATAAAGATTTCTTTTTTTATTTTTTTTTTCATTTCATTATTATTTTACTTTAAGTTTTAGGGTACATGTGCACAACATGAAGGTTTGTTACATAGGTATACATGCACCATGTTGGTATGCTGCACCCATTAACTCGTCATTTATATTAGGTATATCTCCTAATGCTATCCCTCCCCCCTCCCCCCACCCCACAACAGGCCCTAGTGTGTGATGTTCCCTTTCCTGAGTCCATGTGTTCTCATTGTTCGATTCCCACCTATGAGTGAGAACATGCAGTGTTTGATTTTTTGTCCTTGCGATAGTTTGCTGAGAATGATGGTTTCCAGCTTCATCCATGTCCCTACAAAGGAAATGAACTCATCCTTTTTTATGGCTGCATAGTATTCCATGGTGTATATGTGCCACATTTTCTTAATCCAGTCTATCGTTGTTGGACATGTAGGTTGGTTCCAAGTCTTTGCTATTGTGAATAGTGCCGCTATAAACATACGTGTGCATGTGTCTTTATAGCAGCATGATTTATAATCCTTTGGGTATATACCCAGTAATGGAATGGCTGGGTCAAATGGTATTTCTAGTTCTAGATCCCTGAGGAATCGCCACACTGACTTCCACAATGGTTGAACTAGTTTACAGTCCCACCAACAGTGGAAAAGTGTTCCTATTTCTCCACATCCTCTCCAGCACCTGTTGTTTCCTGACTTTTTAATGTTCGCCATTCTAACTGGTGTGAGATGGTATCTCATGTGGTTTTGATTTGCATTTCTCTGATGGCCAGTGATGGTGAGCATTCTTTCATGTGTTTTTTGGCTGCATAAATGTCTTCTTTTGAGAAGTGTCTGTTCATGTCCTTCACCCACTTTTTGATGGGGTTTTTTTTTTTGTAAATTTGTTGGAGTTCATTGTAGATTCTGAATATTAGCCCTTCGTCAGATGAGTAGATTGCGAAAATTTTCTCCCATTCTGTAGGTTGCCTGTTCACTCTGATGGTAGTTTCTTTTACTGTGCAGAAGCTCTTGAGTTTAATTAGATCCCATTTGTCAATTTTGGCTTTTGTTGCCATTGCTTTTGGTGTTTTAGACATGAAGTCTTTGCCCATGCCTATGTCCTGAATGGTATTGCCTAGGTTTTCTTCTAGGGTTTTTATGGTTTTAGGTCTAACGTTTAAGTCTTTAATCCATCCTGAATTAATTTTTGTATAAGGTGTAAGGAAGGCATCCAGTATCAGCTTTCTACATATGGCTAGCCAGTTTTCCCAGAATCACTTATTAAATAGGGAATCCTTTCCCCATTGCTTGTTTTTGTCAGGTTTGTCAAAGATCAGATGGTTGTAGATATGCGGCATTATTTCTGAGGGCTCTGTTCTGTTCCATTGGTCTATGTCTCTGTTTTCGTACCAGTACCATGCTGTTTTGGTTACTGTAGCCTTGTAGAATAGTTTGAAGTCAGGTAGCATGATGCCTCCAGCTTTGTTCTTTTGGCTTAGGATTGACTCGGTGATGCGGGCTCTTTTTTGGTTCCATATGAACTTTAAAGTAGTTTTTTCCAATTCTGTGAAGAAAGTCATTGGTAGCTTGATGGGGATGGCATTGAATCTATCAATTACTTTGGGCAGTATGGCCATTTTCACCATATTGATTCTTCCTACCCATGAGCATGGAATGTTCTTCCATTTGTTTGTATCCTTTTTTATTTCATTGAGCAGTGGTTTGTAGTTCTCCTTGAAGAGGTCCTTCCCATCCCTTGTAAGTTGGATTCCTAGGTATTTTATTCTCTTTGAAGCAATTGTGAATGGGAGTTCACTCATGATTTGGCTCTCTGTTTGTCTGTTATTGGTGTATAAGAATGCTTGTGATTTTTGTACATTGATTTTTGTGTCCTGAGATTTTGCTGAAGTTGCTTATCAAAATTTGCTGAGATTTTGGGCTGAGACAATGGGGTTTTCTAGATATACAATCATGTGGTCTGCAAACAGGGACAATTTGACTTCCTCTTTTCCTAATTGAATACCCTTTATTTCCTTCTCCTGCCTGATTGCCCTGGCCAGAACTTCCAACACTATGTTGAATAGGAGTGGTGAGAGAGGGCATCCCTGTCTTGTGCCAGTTTTCGAAGGGAATGCTTCCAGTTTTTGCCCATTCAGTATGATATTGGCTGCAGGTTTGTCATAGATAGCTCTTATTATTTTGAGATAAGTCCCATCAATACCTAATTTATTGAGAGTTTTTAGCATGAAGGGCTGTTGAATTTTGTCAAAGGCCTTTTCTGCATCTATTGAGATAATCATGTGGTTTTTGTCTTTGGTTCTGTTTATATGCTGGATTACATTTATTGATTTGCATATGTTGAACCAGCCTTGCAACCCAGGGATGAAGCCCACTTGATCATGGTGGATAAGCTTTTTGATGTCCTGCTGGATCCGGTTTGCCAGTGTTATTGAGGATTTTTGCATCAATGGTCATCAAGGATATTAGTCTAAAATTCTCTTTTTTGGTTGTATGTCTGCCAGGCTTTGGTATCAGGATAATGCTGGCCTCATAAAATGAGTTAGGGAGGATTCCATCTTTTTCTATTGATTGGAATAATTTCAGAAGAAATGGTACCAGCTCCTCCTTGTACCTCTGGTAGAATTCGGCTGTGAATCCATCTGGTCCTGGACTTTTTTTGGTTGGTAAGCTATTGATTATTGCCTCAATTTCAGAGCCTGTTATTGGTCTATTCAGAGATTCAACTTCTTCCTGGTTTAGTCTTGGGAGGAGGTATGTGTTGAGGAATTTATCCATTTCTTCTAAATTTTCTAGTTTATTTGCGTAGAGGTGTTTATAGTATTCTCTGATGGTAGTTTGTATTTCTGTGGGATGGGTGGTCATATCCCCTTTGTCATTTTTTATTGCATCTATTTGATTCTTCTCTCTTTTCTTCTTTGTTATTCTTGCTAGCGGTCTATCAATTTTGTTGGTCTTTTCAAAAAAACAGCTCCTGGATTCATTAATTTTTTGAAGGGTTTTTGTGTCTCTATTTCCTTCAGTTCTGCTCTGATCTTAGTTATTTCTTGCCTTCTGCTAGCTTTTGAATGTGTTTGCTCTTGCTTTTCTAGTTCTTTTAATTGTGATGTTAGGGTGTCAATTTTAGATCTTTCCTGCTTTCTCTTTTGGGCATTTAGTGCTATAAATTTCCCTCTACATACTGCTTTGAATGTGTCCCAGAGATTCTGGTGTGATGTGTCTTTGTTCTCGTTGGTTTCAAAGAACATCTTTATTTCTGCCTTCGTTTTGTTATATACCCAGTAGTCATTCAGGAGCAGGTTGTTCAGTTTCGATGTAGTTGAGCAGTTTTGAGTGAGTTTCTTAATCCTGAGTTCTAGCTTGATTGCACTGTGGTCTGAGAGATAGTTTGTTATAATTTCTGTTCTTTTACATTTGCTGAGGAGTGCTTTACTTCCAACTATGTGGTCAATTTCAGAGTGGGTGTGGTGTGGTGCTGAAAAGAATGTATATTCTGTTGATTTGGAGTGGAGAGTTCTGTAGATGTCTATTAGGTCCACTTGGTGCAGAGCTGCATTCAATTGCTTCGTATCCTTGTTAACTTTCTGTCTCGTTGATCTGTCTAACATTGACAGTGGGGTGTTAAAGTCTCCCATTATTATTGTGTGGGAGTCTAAGTCTCTTTGTAGGTCACTAAAGACTTGCTTTATGAATCTGGGTGCTCCTGTATTGGGTGCATATATATTTAGGATAGTTAGCTCTTCTTGTCGAATTGATCCCTTTACCATTATGTAATGGCCTTCTTTGTCTCTTTTGATCTTTGTTGGTTTAAAGTCCGTTTTATCAGAGACTAGGATTGCAACCCCTGCGTTTTTCTGTTTTCCATTTGCTTGGTAGATCTTCCTCCATCTCTTTATTTTGAGCCTATGTGTATCTCTGGACGTGAGATGGGTTTCCTGAATACAGTACACTGATGGGTCTTGACTCTTTATCCAATTTGCCAGTCTGTGTCTGGAGCATTTAGCCCATTTACATTTAAAGTTAATATTATTATGTGTGAATTTGATCCTGTCATTATGATGTTAGCTGGTTATTTTGCTCATTGATGCAGTTTCTTCCTAGCCTTGATGGTCTTTACAATTTGGCATGTTTTTGCAGTGGCTGGTACCGGTTGTTCCTTTCCATGTTTAGTGCTTCCTTCAGGAGCTCTTGTAGGGCAGGCCTGGTGGTGAGAAAATCTCTTAGCATTTGCTTGTCTGTAAACTATTTTATTTCTCCTTCACTTATGAAGCTTAGTTTGGCTGGATATGAAATTCTGGGTTGAAAATTCTTTTCTTTAAGAATGTTGAATATTTGTCCCCACTCTCTTCTGGCTTGTAGAGTTTCTGCTGAGAGATCAGCTGTTAGTCTGATGGGCTTCCCTTTGTGGGTAACCCAACCTTTCTCTCTGGCTGCCCTTAACATTTTTTCCTTCATTTCAACTTTGGTGAATCTGACAATTATGTGTCTTGGAGTTGCTTTTCTCGAGGAGTATCTTTGTGGCATTCTCTGTATTTCCTGAATTTGAATGTTGGCCTGCCTTGCTAGATTGGGGAAGTTCTCCTGTATAACATTCTGCAGAGTGTTTTCCAACTTGGTTCCATTCTCCCCGTCACTTTCAGGTACACCAATCAGACATAGATTTCATCTTTTCACATAGTCCCATATTTCTTGGAGGCTTTGTTCGTTTCTTTTTAGTCTTTTTTCTCTAAACTTCTCTTCTTGCTTCATTTCATTCATTTCATCTTCCATCACTGATACCCTTTCTTCCAGTTGATCGCATCGGCTACTGAGGCTTCTGCATTCATCACGTAGCTCTCGTGCCTTGGTTTTCAGCTCCATCAGGTCCTTTAAGGACTTCTCTGCATTGGTTATTCTAGTTAGCCATTCATCTAATTTTTTTTCAAAGCTTTTAACTTCTTTGCCATTGGTTCGAATTTCCTCCTGTAGCTCAGAGTAGTTTGATCGTCTGAAGCCTTCTTCTCTCAACTTGTCAAAGTCATTCTGCGTCCAGCTTTGTTCCATTGCTGGTGAGGAGCTGCATTCCTTTGGAGGAGGAGAGGCGCTCTGATTTTTAGAGTTTCTAGTTTTTCTGCTCTGTTTTTTTTCCCATCTTTGTGGTTTTATCTACCTTTGGTCTTTGATGATGGTGACGTACAGATGGGTTTTGATGTGGATGTCCTTTCTGTTTGTTAGTTTTCCTTCTAACAGACAGGACCCTCAGGTGCAGGTCTGTTGGAGTTTGCTAGAGGTCCACTCCGGACCCTGTTTGCCTGGGTTTCAGCAGCGGTGGCTGCAGAACAGTGGATATTGGTGAACTGCAAGTGCTGCTGCCTGATGGTTCCTCTGGAAGTTTTGTCTCAGAGGAGTACCCGGCCATGTGAGGTGTCAGCCCACCCCTACTGGGGAGTGCCTCCCAGTTAGGCTACTCGCGGGTCAGGGACCCACTTGAGGAGGCAGTCTGCCGGTTCTCAGATCTCCAGCTGTGTGCTGGGAGAACCATTACTCTCTTCAAAGCTGTCAGAGAGGGACATTTAAGTCTGCAAGAGGTTACTGCTGTCTTTTTGTTTTTCTGTGCCCTGCCGCCAGAGGTGGAGCCTACAGAGGCATGCAGGCCTCCTTGAGCTGTCGTGGGCTCCACCCAGTTCGAGCTTCCCTGCCGCTTTGTTTACCTAATCAAACAACTAACTGGGCAGTGGCAGGCGCCCCTCCCCCAGTCTTGCTGCCGCCTTGCAGTTTGATCTCAGACTGCTGTGCTAGCAATGAGGGAGACTCCGTGGGCGTAGGACCCTCAGAGCCAGGTGTGGGATATAATCTCCTGGTGTGCCGTTTTTTAAGCCCGTTGGAAAAGTGCAATATTAGGGTGGTAGTGACCCGATTTTCTAGGTGCCGTCTTTCACCCCTTTCTTTGACTAGGAAAGGGAATCCCCTGACCCCTTGCACTTCCCAGGTGAGGCGATGCCTTGCCCTGCTTCGGTTCGCTCACAGTGTGCTGCACCCACTGTCCTTCACCTACTGTCTGGCACTCCCCAGTGAGATGAACCGGGTACCTCAGTTGGAAATGCAGAAATCACCGGTCTTCTGCGTTGCTCAGGCTGGGAGCTGTAGACTGGATCTGTTCCTATTTGGCCATCTTGGCTCCTCCCCCAAGATTTATTTTAATACTATCCTTTATCCATTTTTTCTTTACCTGAAACATCAGCCACCTTGGGCATGTCTAACATTTCTTACAGAGGTTCTAGAAAATCTAAATAAAATTGCTTGTCTCTGCCTCTGGCTTTGTTCACCTAACCTCTTATTTATCTTCTTCAGCTTGGGAAACGGGATTTTCCATTTTATGTACAAGAGAAAATGAAGGAGAGACAATTCAAAATAAAAAGCATGTTTTATTTCTTATTTCTACATTGTACCCAAAATAAATGAAACAGATTATCTTGCCTTTCGTGAAGCTGTGATAAGTACCTATAAATGTATTGGGTTTCTTAATGTCCTTCGAATTTTAGTTGTGACTATTATAACCATATTTTGAAAATATGATTTCAAGTAACTCAAATAGAAACTTTAAAAGTACATCTTAAGAGGGCTGCATCACATCAAGACACTAATTTTTGAATCACACATGCTAGCACTTCTAGTTATAGATATATCCTATTGAACAGTGACTTATGTTTCCTAAGGTTTTGTTCTTCATCTGAAGGTGCAAGGTTCATTTATTTTGCAAGACTTTTCGGATTTTTAAAAGGATCAAACAAGGTAACAAATGTAAAGCATCATAATGCCTGACCTGATAAATATTAAATGTTACTCCTCTTCTGTCCTGGCAACTAAAACCTAACTGATGTTTGTTATGCATTATTTTGAACTAGGAACTAGAAATTAAAGTAAAAGTGTAAATGTTGTGATTTCATCAAATCAACTATATATCATCTTTTGCATTTAAAAAAGTGAACATTTTGATGTGATTACTCTTGAAATTAGGAAATCTGAGAATCAGGCCATGTCTGATTAACTATGTTCTTACACTTAATCTGGGCCTCATTGTTAGCCATCTTAACTTAAAAAGTTATCACTATTTACACAGCTCTCTAAAAATAATTAATTTAAAAATTAATCTGTTGGACAATAAAGTACTAAAATTATGAATATGATGGAAAAAAGACAAAACTCATGTTCAGAAGAAAATAATAAAATTAATCATAATTTCCTTTTGTTTTTACCTTAAAAATAATCTATATTAACGGATATTTGAGTGTGAGAGAAATGTATGTTTTTGTAGCCATTATTTGTCTTGTGTATTCTAATGCAAATTAAACAAAATGAAAACAAAACTAATATTTTGAAACATAAAGGATGGAGACTTTCATATATACTATATAGTTAAGTGCTTAACAGGGCTTGTTATTCAAACGGAATTTTAAAAACTTGAATGTGTGCAAGTGTACATTAAATCCCACAAATTATTTGCTATTAGAATGGCTAGGATTCTTAGATGATAGTAGTTTTGACTTATTTGACTTTGTCAATAATGTAATAAATATATCAATTTATAAATTCTGAGTGACTTTTAAAAATGTGTTTATTTTTAAAACTTTCTGATTACTTATTTTGCCATCTGCTGATAGGTGAATAAAGATCAATAGTATGGAGATCTGTGTTCATAATCAACTGAACAGAACAAAAAGGCTGATCCTCCATCCAGTAAGAGAGAATTCTCTTACTTAGGTTAGAGAGGTTAAATTATTTCATTTAAAATAAAGTATATAGTTTTGTTAAATCAAGTTTAGCCTAAAGCTGTCTCCTTCTGGAGTCTCAGGGCCTATTCTGGCTCAGGAGTCTGCCCCATTTGTGAATCTTTCATTACTCAATTAAACTCCTTTAAATTTAATTCAGCTAAAGTTTTTCTTTTAACAGTTTATAAGCCATTTCAAACAAAAATTTTTTCATTGATGAAGGGTTTAGTGTGTGTGTGAACAAAAGAAAGTGTAGTGTAGTGAGGAAAAATAAGTTTTAGAGTCAGAGGATCTAACTGCATGCCCTTAATAAGTGTAATATAGCAGGGATAATGTATATCTACTGTGTTATCATCAGTAGGTGTAGCTGTGGCCAAGTATGCCATGTTAACACTCTCATTACCTTTGTGGTGCAATGGCTATTTAATAGTGCATGTCACAGACTCTTCATGGTCGCATGGCCTTGCCCTTATTACACACCCTGCTAATGTAGTCTACCACTATAACTGGGCCTCAATATGTTTTTTTGTAAGAAGGAAGCTAATCTTTGTTTGATGTCCATTTACTGGAAACCATCCTATATGCATATATATACATAATGTCTTCTTAAAGTATTTGTATAATGCCATGAAGTAGTTATTATTAATTCCCATTTTTAACAAAGTAAGGCTAAGAAAATTTTACTTTTTTTACTTCTGTCTCTCTCACTTTCCTTCTGTCTCTCATCCACACCTGAGCATGTGCACACACACATACCGTAGGAAATCTAGTGGAGTTCATCTGATGTTCGCATCCCTATTTTGAGCTAAATGCTGACTCTTTACCAGTTTTATAATATGTGCATTTTTCATTTAGTCATAATCAGAAAAATACGTGTGATTCTTACACATACTCCACGAATGAAAAAATTGAGCACTAGAGAGCTTAAGTACCTTTATTAAAAAGGTAATAATTAAAATTAATTATTACCTTTTTAATAATTATTACCTTTTAATTAATTAATTTTTAATTAAATTAATTAAAGGTGATAATTATTATCTTTTTAATTAATTAATTAAAAATTATTAAAAATTATTTTAAAAAATTACATGGTAGAACAGGGATTTCACCATAGGATCATTTGACACAAAAGCTTCAGCTCTAACAACTACTCTACCGGTACTTCTGATGAGACACAGGTTACAGTTTAAGCGTGGTCAGATATATGTAACTGCAATTCATCCAGATAAAAATAGGGCTCCTGTTCAATCTCAAATGAAATGAATTAATATATCTGATATTAAAGGATATTAATCCCAATGGAATGTAGAATTTTTTATTCATATTGCATTAAAATATAATAAAAGTATAATTATTATAATAGCTACATTCTGTTGTTACATAGTGATTGAATTAAACTTTTTTGGAAAATTCTAAAAGAATAGAACTTTGATTCTTATTTTCATTTATGTGCTGAGCAGTAAATTTTAAAAAACACTTTAAAAACTTGTGCTTTTATGTTTGAGTCTTACTATATTCCACACTTCATTACTTTTCATTAATTATTTCAGAATGTAAATGTTATTGTCATTCTGGTCAAAAATAATTTTTAAAATTTCACCATGAATAACATTTTGCATGTTTTTCAATAGATTAATATTCTTTCCACTGTGTACATGCATATAAATGATTACTGTTAATGAGAAATATATTGAAATGTGAAAAGAGGAAGATAAGAATGCCTTATCTGAGTCTATGAATATATTAAAATTTTAAGAATATGTTGGTTATTATATCTGACAATCAAATGGATAATTTAAGTATAAATATGTATCTACTTTTCTATTTACCTATTCATCAATTTATATAAAAAGATACACACATGCATACATATATATGTGCAGGAATCATAGATGTATATATGCATATGTCATATATGAACACATATTTATAAACAGTATGTGTGTGCTTGCAGATACACAGATTCACACACATAGACACACACACACACAGAGAAAGAGAAGACACAGATTAATTTAGTCCCAATAATTATTTAACTATCTAGGATAGCAGATTTTACAAATTCTGCAAGAAATAATGTTATCCTTGCCTTGTAGGGCATCATAATGAAGATGGGCAGACAACAAACTTATTGCTATCAAGAAATATTTAAAATATGCTTGTATTAAGTTGGGATTCTCCAGGGAAACAAACCTAATTAAATGTGCATATGTGTTTGTGTGTATGTTTGTGTGTGTATACATATACGTATGTGTTATATTATACACATGTATATCAATTTAAGGCATTGGCTCACATCATTATGGAGGTAAGCAAGTTACAAAGTCTGCAGTATGAGTTGGAAACTGAAGATCGAGAAAACTGTTGTTTTATTTCCACCTGAGTGTGAAGATCTGTAAACCAAGAGAGCTGATCACGTTTTTCTAGTCATAAGGCCCCAGACTTGGGACCCAAGAAGAGCCAATGTTTCAGTTAAGTCTAAAGGCAAGAAAAAAGCCAATACCCCCATTTGAAGGCCACCAGGCAGGAAGAATTCTTTTTTACTGGATGGGGGATCAGCCTTTTTGTTCTTTTCAGGCCCTAATCATTATTTGGAAGGCTACTTTAGGTTGAAGGACACTTCAATATCAAGAGAACTATCTAAACAACAAAAATTGCTTTCCAACATGATCTAGTAGATTGAAAAACTGGCCACAATTCTTCGTTCCTTCTTATGTTTATGCCCACTTAATGTGGCTTTTATTTTTTGTTTTTTGCCTCAAGTGGTGGGGTTTCTTTTTCCTTCCCTTTAACTTGAGTTGACTATGTGATTGGCTGGCAATAGAATGCAATATAAATGACAGTCTGTCAATTCTGATCCTAGAGCCCAAAATCTGGAGTCACTTCCACTCTTTACTTTGAATTTTGTGCAGTTGCCACTTAAAAAAGTTTTAGCTGGCCTGCTGGGGATTGAAAGACCACAGAGGGCAAACACATTTGCCCAAATAAGGCCAGCCCAACTGCCAAATCACAGAAGCATGAGTTAAACAAATGGTTATTGTTTTAAACCACTTAATTTTGGAGTGGTTTGTCACAAAGCAAAAGCTAACTGATACACATGGTCAATATCTTCCTGGCAGAGGAGTAGGGCATTAGTTTATCATGTAGGCAATCTAAATTCACTTATACTGTATATAAAATTAGTTTGACACTGTATTTAATTATAAGATGAACTTCTTTTCACCCAAGTATATTAGACAAGCCACAGGTGTCAAGTCAGTTTTGCCTCTTTATAGTCTATCTTAACATGAAGATCCAGTGTGGTTTTAGTCTTTCGTGAGTTCTAGCTTTCTGATGCTTCCGTATAAGCACCACGAGACTTTGATTATCCAGCTTACTTTTGAAATAATCACTATAAATCTGACTCCTGTTTAATTTTTTTTTTTACATTAGAATGCCACACAATTGTCTAAGGCAGGGGCCCATGGAATGATACAGGTCTGTGGCCTGTTAGGAACTGGGCCACACAGCAGGAGGGAGAGCAAGCATTATGGTTTGAGCTCTGCTTCCTGTCAGAGCAGAGGCTGCATTAGATTCTCATAGGAGTGAAAACCTTATTGTGAACTGTGCATGTGAGGGATCTAGGCTGTGCACTCATTATGAGAATCTAATGCCTGATGATCTGAGTGATCTGAAGTACAACGGTTTCATCCTGAAACCATTGTCCCCACCCCAACCTCCACCTCCATGAAAAAATTTTCTTCCACCTTTCAGGAAACTAGTCCCTGATGTCAAAATGGTTGGGGACCAATGGTCTAAAATGTCTAAAGGAAGAAAGAAATTCTTCTGCATAAAACATTTGGTATGTTTTTAGGTAGACCTAGTGTAAGTCCAGATTGAGAGGCTTTGCAGTGTTTCACATAGTTGCCTTTTTTTGTGTGTAGACTCTATGTATGTGTGGGAGTATATGAGTGCATCAAATAATGAATAGTAATATAAAACAAATTGCCTTTCTTATTGTCTAATGTTAATTAAAACCAAATGTCCCTTCCACAATGCAGCTAATGTGCTTTAATTATTCTGTATTGTGTAGATGTGACAAAAGGGAACATGCAATTATTAAGCGGAAAAAGTACACATTGTACCAATAATTGTCCATAACGTGAAATAGTATTGCTTTTCCCCTGTGAATAACTTGAATCCTTGCCAAATAATCCACTCCATGCCATTTAAATAATGTAAATTATTCTTTCACAATAATATGTATTTAAAATTACCTTTTATTGAGTTTAACAGAAACATGTTAATTTCCATTTTCCTTCTTTCCATAGTTTGAAATAATACAAAGCCACAACATGTTTTTAATGTTTTCTACTGGCATAAATTTTAATCATAAAAATGGGTGTTACTATACAGAATATAGAGCTTTGGAAGCAGTTAGAATTAGATTTGAATGCTAATATTTTCTATTTAAATGTGAGCAAATCTCTTACCTCACTGAGATTAATTTTCTTGGGGTAAGAATACCTATACCTACAAGGATATTGGATGTGAAGGGGCTGATGAACAGATAACAGGTATATGATGGCCAAGTCACAAATAACCTTTCTTATAATGCTTAATGATTAGGAAATAGAAACAAAATCCATTAAGATAAACTCAGATTCTCAGATATCTGAATTATTTCTCCATCTTTCACTGTCTTAAATGATCTTCCTTTGCCTTTTCAATTATTTATTCTATCAGTGAACCCTTACTTTCCTTCTGAATACTGAAATTATATGAGAAATACTTGAATAATATTTCTCACTTAACTAAATGCTGACATATCAGAAAGAAACTCTAAATAAAATACAAGGTTTTCCTGAAAGACAGCTACTGTCTTCCTTAGACTTTTTTCTCTCCAAAGGAGGAAGCTGATTTTCTCTAAAGTGATGTTGAAAAAGATAATTGAAAGAAGACCATGAAACAGAGACTGATTTTCAGCCCAATTTTGGTGGTCATTTTTCTGCAGCTCTGTTCCCTTATAAATTTTTCAGTACCCTGAAAGTCAGGTGTCAACTCTGGGAATGGCTTTTTGATTCTGACATAAATTCTCATGGTGGTTTTGAATATACAGGCTTAGTTAATCAGTTGTTCATTATTCTTGTGGGAATTATTTGTGGACCCCCAGTTAGAATCTGGTTTTTAGCCATCAGTTAGCAATCACTTAATTCCCAGAACTGAATTACTTCCTTTTTTAAATATCTAGGATGTTTTCTGTTTTTTGCACTACACCCTGACAGATAAGGTTTCAAAATGCTTTTGAAAAGGCAATGTGTTTGCCCAACATAGTGGGATTGTAGGAAAGAAATGAGGATAGAGAGGTAGGTTGGATTCAAATTAAAGGGATTGTTCACTGTGTTGGTAAGGAATTAATTTTAAACTCATAACAAGCCACAAGAAGCTTTTGAACATAGTGGCAGCATGATCAATGTGTGTTTTAGAAAAGTGATTCTAGAATCTGCACATGGAGTAAATGGAAGGACGCCAGACTGAAAGCAAGTGGTCTGATCTGATGGGACCTGTTGGAGCTGGCATCAACTATCATTGGATCAAAGATAATCTTCTGAGATAACAGTCCTTTCATAAACAATAGGCATAAATTGCTTTCAATACAGCTAAAAAAATCCAAGAAGAAAATTTTTATTTGATACCATAGCCAATAGTTGCCATTTTACTTAACACTTTAAAGAAATATCCATAACAGGCATTTTAAAATAAGCATTATAATATGATGTTCTAAAGAGAAGAAATACATTTTCAGGCTGACAACATGGGCATGGAAATACATAAATAAATGATGTAGGAGATACATATATCAAGTATTCTCTCTGACAGAGTTCTTGGCAAATATATCAGTTCTTAAAGCTTCAGCATATCAGTTGTCTTCAATAAACCAGTAGAGCATTTGCAGAATCAAAAAACATTCAATAAAACCAAGTGCCTGACCTTTTATAAGTCTTTGGTACACACTGGTTCTTTTATTTTCCAGTATTCCTACAACACAGAAAGACTCTGATATTCCAAGCCAAAGCTAGGCATATTCTGAGGTAGAATGTGTCCTTGGGTACAGATATTTTGTCTGTGGAGTACCAACTATATGGCCATTGAACAAGCTGACATAAGTGTCATAAAAGAAAATAAGTACTCCCTGATGATTCAGGAAAAGGAAGAATTATATAAATCTAACTAATCCTACTGAAACTATTCCCAAAACTCAAGGAGGAAAGACTCTTCCCTAACACATTTTACAAGGCCAGCATCAATCCTCACAGCAAAAACTGGCAGACACACAATGAAAAAAAGAAAACTTCAGGTCAATATCTCAGTGAACATAGAAAAATCCTCAACAAAATACTAGCTAACTGAATCCAGCGGCATATCAAAGAGATAATTCACCACAAACAAGCAAGTTTTATTCCTGCGATGCAAGGTTGGTTCACCATACACAAATAAATAAATGAGTCCCACCATATAAACAGGATCAAGAACAAAAACAATGTGATCATCTCAATAAATGCTGAAAAAGCTTTTGATAAAATCTAACATCACCTCATGATAAAAACCCTCAGCAGATTAGGCACTGAAGGAACATACCTCAAAATAATAAGAGCCATCTATGACAAAACAACAGCCTGCATTATACTGAACAGGCAAAAGCTAAAAGCATTCTCCTTGAGCACTAGAACAAGACAAGGATGCCCACCCTCACCATGCCTATTTAATGTACTACTGAAAGTTGTAGCCAAAGCAATGAAGCAAAAGGAAGAAATAAAAGGCATCCAACTAGGAAAAGAGAAAGTCATACTATCTGTCTTTGCTGATGATATGATTCTATACCTAAAAAACCCTACAGACTCTGCTATAAGGCTTATAGCTAATAAAAGCTTCAGTAAAGTTTCAGGATACAAAATCAATATGAAAAATCAGTTGTATTTCTACACACCAATAACATTAAAGCTAAGAGCCAAATCAAGAATGCAATCCAACTTACAATAGTCACAGAAAAAAATAAGTCACCTAGAAATATAGCTAGCAAAGGAGATGAAAGATATCTACAAGGAGAACTACAAAACATTTCTAAAATAAATCAGAGATGACACAAATAAATGGAAATATATCCCAGGCTCGTCAGTTGGAAAAATCAGTATCATTAAAATGGCCATACTGCCCAAAGCAATTTACAGATTCAACACTATTTCTAATAAATTACCAATGTCATTTTTCACAGGATTAGAAAAAACTATTCTAAAATTCATGTGGAACCACAAAAGAGCCTGAATAGCCAAAGCAATCTTAAACAAAAAGAAGTAAGCTGGAGGTATCATATTACCCAACTTCAAACTATACTACAAGGCTACAATAACCAGAACAGCATGGTACTGGTAGAAAAGCAGACACATAGGCCAAAGGAATACAAAACTCATAAGTAAAGCCACACAACTACAACCATCCGATCTTTGACAAAGTTGACAAAAATAAGCAATGGGAAAAAAGTCCCTGTTCAATAAATGGTGCTGGGAAAACTGGCTATTCATATGCAGAAGAATGAAACTGGACCCCTACATCTTCACCATGTACAAAAATTAACTCAAGATAGATTTAAAACAACTGTAAGACCTTGAACTATAAAAATTATAGAAGAAAACCTAAAAAATACCCTTCTCCATATTGGCCTTGACAATGAATTTATAGCTAAGTCCTCAAAAGCAATTGCCACAAAAACAAAAATTGACATGTGGGACCTAATTAAACTAAAGAGCTTCTGTGCACAGCAAGAAAAACTATTGAGAAAGTAAACAGACAACCCACAGAATGGGAGAAAATATTCACAAACAATGCATCTTAAAAAGGCCTAATATTCAGAAGATATAAATAATTTAAACAATCCAACAAGCAAAAACCAAATCATCTCATTAAAAGAGGGCCAAAGACGTGAACAAACAGAAGATATACCAGCAGCCAACAAACATCTGAAAAAAAAATTCATCTTCCCTAATCATCAGAAAGATGAAAATAGAAAACACAATGAGATGCCATCTCAAACCTGTCAGAATGGCTTTTGTTAAAAAACCAAAAAAATAGCAAAACTCCTAAAACCCAAGGATGAGGTTGCAAAGAACAGGACTGATGTAAATTAGCTCAGGCACTGTGGAGAGAAGTTTCAAGATTTCTCAAAGAGCTGACATGAATTACCATTCTACCCAACAATGCCATTACTGTGTATATACCCAAAGGAAAATAAGTCATTCTACTAAAAAGAACAGGTACCCATATGTACATTGCAGCATTATTCACCATAACAAAGACATGGAATCAACCCAGTTGCCCATCAATGATGTCATGCCTAGTGCCAGGTTCCAGCCAATCATGGGGTCCGAAGGGAGTGGTGGATAAGTAGCAGATAACTGAAAGAACACTTGGGGCATAGGCAGATGAAGTATGGTTTTACTCAGCAGCTCTCTCATCAGCAGCTCATTCACACTAGTTGTCTCATCAACAGCTCTCTCACATTTTCCATCTCTGTCTCGGCCACCTGCTCTGGCTCTGTGGTTTCTGCTGCTCCCACACACAGCTGCACAACCAGCTCTCCCTTACAGGGTCAGCAGCTTCACTCTCTCCCTCTCAGGGCACAAGCTGAGCCACGTCCTGGCTTTCCACTGTCTCTCTGAAAGATGGACATCTCTGACTCTCTCTCTTTCTCTGGGAGTGCCCTGAGCCAAGCCCAGACAGTATCAGCAGGGCAGTTATACCTTTTACAAATAATAGGCTCTGAGCCAGGTATGAACTTATACAAGCAGGTTACATAACAAGTGGAATTATGCACCTGTGCTCCAATCCCACTGAGTCATGCAGGATGTTATCTCAGCATACTCTTGACCAAAGCACATCCATGTACCTTACATATGGCATATTGGATAAAGAAAATGTGGTACATATATATCATAAAGTACTACACAGCCATACAAAAGAATGAAATCATTATCCTTTGTAGCAACATAGATGCATCTGGAAACCATTATCCTAAGTAAACTAATGCAGAAAGAGAAAACCAAGTACCTCATGTTCTCATTTATAAGTGGGAGCTAAACGTTTGGTATACATGGTCATAACAATGGGAACAACAGACACTGGAGAATTCAAGAGTGGGGAGAGAAGGGGTAAGTGTCAAAAAAACTACCTATTGGGGATAAGAATTCTGGAAGATGGCCGAATAGAAACAGCTCCAGTCTGCAGCTCCCAGCGAGACCAACGCAGTAGGTGGGTGATTTCTGCATTTCCAACTGAGGTACCCAGTTCATCTCACTGGGACTGGTTAGGCAGTGGCTGCAACCCATGGAGAGTGAGCAGGAGCAGGGGGGGGCATCACTTCACCCTGGAAGTGCATGGAGCTCGGGGGACTTCCATCCTTTAGCCAAAGGAAGCAGTGAGGGACTGTGCTATCCACCCCAGGTACTACATTTTTCCCATGGAGTTTGCAATCCACAGATCATATTTCCTTGTGAGACTACACCACCAGGAACCAGGGTTTCAAGCACAAAATTAGGCAGCTGTTTGGGCAGGCACTGAGCTGAAGGAGTTTCTTCATACTTCAGTAGCACCTGGAACTCCAGTGAGACAGGAGAAAAACAGTCCACTCCCCTGGAAAGGGGCCTGAAGCCACGGAGAAAGAGTTCTTGCTCAGCAAGTCCTACTCTCAAGGGAGACCAGCAAGCTAAGAATCACTGGCTTGAAATTATCATTGCCAGCACAGCAGTCTGGAGTTGACCTGAGACGATAGGGCTTGGAGGGGTGAGGGGCGACTGCCATTACTCTGGCTTTAGTAGGCATTTTTCCCCTGACAGTGCTAAGGAGACTGGGAGGTTTGGATTTTGCAGCACAGCAAAGCAGCTGTGGCCAGACTGCTTATCTAGAGTCCTCCTCACTGGGCAAGGCATCTCTGCAGGAAATCCAGCAGCTCCAGTCAGTGGCTTACAGACAAATCTCTCATCTCCCTGGAACAGAGCACCTGGGGGGAGGGGCAGCTGAGGTCACAGCTTCAGTGGACTTAATCTTTCCTGTCTGCCAGCTCTGAAGAGAGCAGCTAATCCTGACAAGGGTGGTTCTCTCAGCACCGCGCACCAGCTTTGCTGAGGGACAGACTGCCTGCTCAAGTGGGCTCCTAATGCCTGTGCCTCTTGACTGGGAGAGACCTCCCAACAGGGGTCAAAAGACACCTCATAGAGGAGAGCTCTGGCTGGCATCAGGCCAGTGTCCCTCTGGGACAAAGCTTCCAGAAGAAGGAGCGGGTAGCTAGCAATCGTCGCTGTTGTGGAGCCTCCACTGGTGATACCCAGGTGAACACGGTCTGGAGTGGAACTCCAGCAAACTGCAGCAGACCTGCAGAAGAGGGGCCTGTCAGAAGAAAAACTAACAAACAGAAAGGAACAACAACATCAACAAAAAAGACCATATCCAAAGATCAACAGCCTCAAAGATCAAAGGTAGATAAATCCATGAAATGAGGTAAAACCCCTACAAAAAACACTGAAAATTCCAAAAACCAGAATGCCTCTTCTCCTCCAAATTATCGCAACTCCTCTCCAGCAAGGGCATAAAACTGGACAGAGAATGAGACTGACGAATTGACAGATGTAGGCTTCAGAAGGGGGGTAATAACAAACTCCTCTGACCTAAAGGAGAATGTTCTAAACCAATGTAAAGAAGCTAAGAACCTTGATAAAAGGTTAGAGGAACTGCTAACTAGAATAACCGATTCAGAGAAGAACATAAAGGACCTGATGGAGATGAAAAACAGCACTAGAACTTCATGGAGCACACACAAGTATAAATAGCTGAATCGATCAAGCAAAAGAAAGGGTATCAGAGTTTGAAGACCACCTTGCTGAAATAAGACACGCAGAAAAGATTAGAGAAAAAAGAATGAAAAGGGAAGAACAAAGCCTCCAAGAAATATGGGACTTTGTGGAAAGACCAAACCTACGATTGATTGAAGTACCTGAAAGAGACAGACAGAATGGAACCAAGTTGGAAAACACACTTCAGGATATTATTCAGGAGAACCCAGATTCATAAAACAAGTTGTTAGAGATCTACAAAGAGAATTAGACTCCCACACATTAATAGCGGGAGACCTTAAGACCCCACTGTCAATATTAGACAGATCAATGAGACAGAAAATTAAAAAGGATATTCAGGATTCAAACTCAGCTCTGGATCAAGTGGACCGAATAGATATCTACAGAACTCTCCCCGCTAAATCAACAGATTATACATTCTTCTCAGTGCCACATGGCCCTTATTCTAAAATCGACCACATAATTGGAAGTAAAACACTCCTCAGCAAATGCCAAAGAACTGAAATTATAACAGTCTCTCAGACTACAGCGCAATCAAATTAGAACTCAGGATTTAAAAACTCACTCAAAACAACACAACTACATGGAAATCTAACAACCTGCTACTAAATGACTCCTGTGTAAAGAAAGAAATTAAGACAGAAATCAAGAAGTTCTTTGAAACCAATGAGAACAAAGACACAACGTACCAGAATCTCTGGGACACAGCTGAAGCAGTGTTAAGAGGGAAATTTATAGCACCAAATGCCCACACCAGAAAGCTGGAAAGATCTCAACACCCTAACATCACAATTAAAATAACTAAATGCCCACACCGGAAAGCTGGAAAGATCTCGACACCCTAATATCACAATTAAAATAACTAGAGAAGCAAGAGCAAACTAATTCAAAAGCTAGCAGAAGACAAGAAATAACTAAGATCAGAGCAGAACTGAAGAAGATAGAGACTCAAAAAAACCCTTCAAAAAATCAATGAATCCAGGAGCTGGTTTTGAAAAAATTAACAAAATAGTTACACTGCTAGCTAGAATAATGAAGAAGAAAAGAGAGAATAATCAAAGAGACATGACTTTAAAATGACAAAGGAGTTATCACCACTGACCCCAAAGAAATACAAACTACCATCAGAGAATACTATAAATACCTCTACGCAAATAAACTAGAAAATGTAGAAGAAATGGATAAATTCCTTGACATATACAACCTCTGAAAACTAAACTAGGAATAAGTTGAATCCCTGAATAGACCAATAACAAATTCTATAATTGAGGTAGAAATTAATAGCCCACCAAAAAAAGCCCAGGACCAGGTGGATTCACAGCTGAATTCTACCAGAAGTACAAAGAGGAGCTGGTGCCATTCCTTCTGAAACTGTTCCAAACAATTGAAAAGGAGGGACTTCTCCGTGACTCATCTTATGTGGCCAGCGTCATCCTGGTACTAAAACTTGGCAGAGATACAACAAAATAAAGAAAACTTCAGGCCAATATGCCTGATGAACATTAATGCAAAAATCCTCAATAAAATACTGTCAAACCGAATCCAGCAGCACATCAAAAAGCTTATCTACCATAAGCAAGTCAGCTTCATCCCTGGGATGCAAGGCTGGCTCAACATACACAAACAGATAAACATAATCCATCACTTAAACAGAACTAATGACAAAACCAAACGATCATCTCAACAGATGCAGAAAAGGCCTTCGATAAAATTCAACATCTATTCATGTTAAAAACTCTCAGTAAAATAGGTATTTATGGAACATGTCTCAAATTAATAAAAGCTATTTATTACAAACCCATAGCCAGTATCATTCTGAAGGGGCAAAAACTGGAAGGATTCCCTTGGAAAACGCACAAGGCAAAGATGCCCTCTCTCACCACTCCTATTCAACATAGTATTGGAAGTTCTGGCCAGGGCAATCAGGCAAGAAAAGGAAAGAAAGGGTATTCAAACAGGAAGAGAGGAAGTCAAATTGTCTCTGTTTGCAGATGACATGATTCTATATTTAGAAAACCTCATTGTCTCAGCCTCCAAACTTCTTAAGCTGATAAACAAATTCAGCAAGTCTCCAGGTACAAAATCAATGTGCAAAAATCACAAGCATTTTATACACCAACAATAGACAAGCAGAGTACCAAATCATGAATGAATCCCATTCATAATCAGTAAAAAGAGAATAAAATACCTAGGAATGCAGCTTACAAAGGATGTGAAGGACCTCTTCAAGGAGAACTACAAACAATTGCTCAACAAAATAAGAGAGAACATAAACTAATGGAAAAACATTCCATCCTCATAAAAAGGAAGAATCGTGAAAATGGCCATACTGCCCAAAGTATTTTATACAGTCAATGCTATTCCCATCAAACTACCATTAACATTCTTCAAAGAATTAGAAAAAAACTACTTTAAATTTCATATGGAACCAAAAAAGAGCCCATATAGCCAAGACAATCCTAAGCAAAAAGAACAAAGCTGGAGGCATCACACTACCTGACTTCAAACTATACTACAAAGCTACAGTAGCCAAAACAGCATGGTAGTGGTACCAAAACAGAAATATAGACCAGTGGAACAGAACAGAGACCTCAGAAATAACACCGTATATCTACAACCAATTGATCTTTGGCAAACTTGACAAAAACAAGCAATGGGGAAAGGATTCCCTATTTAATAAATGATGCTGTGAAAACTGACTAGCCATTTGCAGAAAACTGAAACTGAACCCCTTATTTACACTTTATACAAAAATTAACTCAAGATGGATTAAAGACTTAAATGTAAAACCCAAAACCTTAAAATCCCTAGAAGAAAACCTAGACAATACCACTCAGGACATAGGCATGGGCAAAGACTTCATGGCTAAAACACCAAAAGAAATTGCAACAAAAGCCAAAAATGGCAAATGGGATCTAATTAAACTACAGAGCTTCTGCACAGCAAAAGGAACTAGCATCAGAGTGAACAAGCAACCTACAGAATGGGAGAAAGTTTTTGCAATCTATCCATCTGACAAAGTTCTAATATCCAGAATCCACAAGCAACTTAAACAAATTTACAAGAAAAAACAAGCAAACCCATCAAAAAATGGGCAAAGGATACGTACAGACACTTCTCAAAAGATGACATTTATGCAGCCAACAAACATGTGAAAAAAAGCTAATCATTACTGATCATTAGAGTAATGCAAATAAAAACCACAATGAGATACCATTTCATGTCAGTCAGAATGGCGGTTATTAAAAAGTCAAGAAACAACAGATGCTGGCGTGGCTGTGGAGAAATAGGAATGGTTTTACACTGTTGGTGGGAATGTAAATTAGTTCAACCATTGTGGAAGAGCGTGTGACAATTCCTCAATGTCCTAGAACCACAAATACCATGTATGGTATTGTATGATACAAATACAAAAATCATTCTACTATAAAGACACATGCACACTGTTTTTTTTTGTTTGTTTGTTTTTTTGGGGTTTTATTTTGCAGCACTATTTACAATAACAAAAACATGAAACCAACCCAAATGCCCATGGATGATAGACTGGATAAAGAAAATGTGGTATATATAACCATGGAATACTATGCAGCCATAAAAAATGTGATAGTATCCTTTCAGGGACATGGATAAAGCTGGAAGCCACCATCCTCAGAAAACTAACACAGGAACAGAAAACCAAACACCATATGTTCTCACTCCTAAGTGGGAGTTGAACAATGAGAACACATGGACACAGGGAGCGAAACAACACACACAGGGACCTTTTGGGGGTTGGAGGCAAAGGGAGGGAGAGCATTAGGACAAATACCTAATGCATGCAGGGCTTAAAACCTAGATGAGGGGTTAAAAGGTGCAGCAAACCACTATGGCACATGTATACCCATGTAACAAACCTGCAAGTTCTGCACATGTATCCCAGTACTTAAAATAAAACAAAATAAAAGAAAGACAAAAAAACTACCTATTGGGTACCATGCTCACTACCTGGATGACAGATTCATTTGTACTTCAAATGTTGCATCACACAATATATCTTTGTAACAACTTGCATGTACCCCCCCCATTCTAAAATAAAAGTAAAAATAAATAAATCAGTACCGCATAATTTAACAAAATAAATAAAATGTTGAAAATACATAAAATTATCATACAATCAGAAAAAAAACCCTTGTAAATAATATAGCATTTGATGTGGGCCTTGAAACAAAAACTGGAAAAGTGAACCTCATGGAATTATTATGAATAAAGACAGGAATTAATAGAATACAGAGAGAGTGGTACAAAGATTTAAATATAGGAGGAAAAGGAATAGCATGCTAAGAAATCTATACTTACTTGGTGGACTATATAAAATCTTGAAAATATTTTTAGTAAAGAATCACTCAAATAAATAATTTACAAAAATTTCTGATGTCTAAACATCATTCCGAGGCTGGGCGCAGTGGCTCATGCCTGTAATCCCAATACTTTGGAAGGATGAGTGGGGATGATCACTTGCATTCAGGAGTTTGAGACTATCCTGGGCAACATGGTGAAATCCCAACTCTGCTAAAAATACAAAAAATTAGCCAGGCATGGTGGCACGCACCTGTAGTCCCAGCTACTCGGGAGGCTGAGGTGGGTGAATCACTTGAACCTGGGAGGCAGAGGTTGCAGTGAGCTTAAATCGCACCACTGCAGTCCAGCCTGGGTGACAGCTACACTCCAACTCAAAAATAAAAATAATCTTAAAAAATCAAATAAACATCATTCCCAGATAGAATTCCTCAGACAGGTTAGTTTAATTTTGCCTGATTGGGTTGTTCTATACAAAGGTTTTCAACACTTATTTTTTGCTAAAATTGACAAAGTTGGATATACTATAATTATAAATGGCAGATTTCTGGCTTTAAGAAAAATAAGAAGGCATATAAACAGGAAGCATGACAGGAAGCACAGAAAACAAGGAAGGAGCGGGAAGGGAGGAAGCCTGCTTGGCCCTGCCACTTAATCTTTTGAATTCCAATGATCTCTCTCAGATGATCTACTCAAAGTGTGATCATCTGCTCAGTATTTTGCAGCTTCTTTGTGAATGAAACAAGTACCAGGTGCATCTAGTCAACCATCTTGATGCACCTCCTTCAAAATAATTACCTTTTTGATATAATACAGAGTCGTTTAGCTAAATGAGTGTCTGTGTCTTTGTATAATTTAGCTAAATGAGTGCCTACTTGATTAGGCACATATGGGTTCTTGATCAAAAATCAGGAGGTTTTTGAAAGTTTGGAAGTATATAGCTAAAATATTTAGAACATGATAATTTTGACACTGCTGAGCTTATGTCCTTACTTCCTGACTAACTCCAAGGTGAAGTCAATTGAAAGGCAGACATAAAAAGGACACAGCTGAGCATGATGTTCCTGCTGGATGCAAAATCAATCTCTGGCACCTGAAGTGAGCAAAGAAAGAGATGGGATTTCCATATCTTAGAGATGTGCTGTATCAATCATAAACTCAAGCAAACACAGGTGAAATAAAAGTGCTTTGAATTTTGCAACTTTTAACTTGGTTTGTTTGTACCAACTGTTTACACAGATATTGGGTGACACACACATGCTTAAGGATAATTATTTACTCCCTGAAATAATTTCGTACAATAAACCAAACCTTCAGCCAATAAATGAAAATAATTTAGTGTTAAAGCCATTGCTGAGTGTTCACGTAAAGTCTGTAGAATTAGGTTTTATATTATTTTGGCTGAGGATATCAGGAACATCTGACTAATAATCTCTGATGGCCCTCACTTAAACACACCTATGCACACACATTCACATGTGCACATGCACACACACACACACACACCCTTATCATAAAGAAAGGACTATAGCCCTCATATATGAAAGGAAGAACATCCAAATTAAAATTCCACAGTATTTAGCAGATGATCTAAACCCACACTATGACACAGGGGCTGGTAAATGCTATGATACAGTGCATAGTTTAATGGAAACCCCTATTTCCCTTGGTTTTTAAACTCGGTCTATATTTGTCCACTTCTCCTATCAAAATCAAAGTAAAAAGGAAAGTAAGATAATCAGATAAGTACAGCTAAGTTTAGCACACCTTAACCATATGAAAGTGAATGATATATAATGGAAGTAGAAAACAAACAAGTGAATGATATATAATGGAAGTAGAAAACAAACAAACAAAAAAATGAAAAAAGAAGAATGGCTTTAGGAGATTCCCAGGCAAGATGGCCAAATAGGAACAGCTCAGGTCTGCAGCTCCCAGGGAGACCAATGCAGAAGGCAGGTGATTTCTGCATTTCCAACAGAGGTACTTGGTTCATCTCATTGGGACTGGTTAGACAGTGGGTGCAGCCCACGGAGGGCAAGCAGAAGTAGGGTGGGACATCGCCACACTGGGGAAGTGCAAGGGGTCAGGAAACTCCGTCCCCAAGCCAAGGGACACCATGAGACCCCATGCCATGAGGGACGGAGGTATCCGGCCCTGACACTACACTTTTCCCAGTCTTTGCAACCCACAAACCAGAAAATTCCCTCAGGTGCCTACTCCACAAGGGCCCTGGGTTTCAAGCACAAAACTGGGCAGCCATTTGGGCAAAGAGCTAGCTGCAGGAGTTTGTTTGTTTGTTTGTTTCACCCCAGTGGCACCTGGAATGCCAGCGAGACAGGATGATTCACTCCCCTGGAAAGGGGGCTGAAGCCAGGAAGCCAATTGGTCTTGCTCAGCTGATCCCACCCCAACAGAGCACAGCAAGCAAAGATCCAATGGATTGAAATTCTTGCTGCCAGTACAGCACTCTGAAGTCAACCTGGGACACTTGAGCTTAATGGGGGAAGAAGCATCTGCCATTACTGATGCTTGAGTAGGCGTTTTTCCACCTCAAAGTGTAAACAAAGCCACCTTTAAGTTCAAACTGGGTAGAGCCCACCACAGCTCTGCAAAGCCACTGTAGCCAGACTGCCTGTCTAGATTCCTCCTCTCTGGGCAGGGCATCTCTGAAAGGAAGGCAGCAGCCCCAGTGAGGGGCTTATAGATAAAACTCCCATCTCCCTGAGACAGAGCACCCGGGGGAAAGGGCAGCTGTGGGTGCAGCTTCAGCAGATTTAAACATTCCTGCCTGCTGGCTCTGAAAAGAGCAGTGGATCTCCCAGCACAGTGCTCAAGCTTTGCTAAGGGACAGACTGCCTCCTAAAGTCAGTCCCTGTCTCCCGTGTCTCCTGAAAGGGAGACACTTCCCAGCAGGGAACAACAGACACCTCAGACAAAACGGCTCCAGCTGTCATCTGGCAGGCGCCCTCTGGGATGAAGCTTCCAGAGGAAGGAGCAGAGAGCAATCTTTGCTGTTCTGCAACCTCTGCTGGTGATACCAAGGCAAACAGGGTCTGGAGTGGACCCCCAGCAAACTCCAGCAGAACTGCAAAAGAAGGTCCTGACTGTTAGAAAAAAAACTAACAAACAGAAAGCAGTAGCATCAACATCAACAAAAAGGATGACCATGCAAAAACTCCATCCGAAGGTCACCAACAGCAAAGACCAAAGGTAAATAAATCCACAAGGATGAGGAAAAACCAGCACAAAAAGGCTGAAAATTTTAAAAACCAGAATGCCTCTTCTCCAAAGGATCACAACTCCTAGTCAGTAAGGGAACAAAACTGGCTGGAGAATGAGTTTGATGAACTGACAGAAGTAGGCTTCAGAAGGCAGATAATAACAAACTCCTCTGAGCTAAAGGAGCATGTTCTAACCCAATGCAAGGCTAGGAACCTTGATAAAAGGTTAGAAGAACTGCTAACTAGAATAACCAGTTTAGAGAAGAACATAAGTGACCTGACAGAGCTGAAAAACACAGCATGAGAACTTCCTGAAGCGTACACAAGTATCAATAGCTGAATCGATCAAGCAGAAGAAAGAATATCAGAGATTGAAGATCAACTTAATGAAATAAAGTGTGAAGATAATATTAGGGAAAAAAGAATAAAAAGGAACTAACAAAGCCTCCAAGAAATATGGGACTATGTGAATAGACCAAACCTACGTTTGATTGGTGTAACTGAAAGTGACACGGAGAATGGGACCAAGTTGGAAAACACACTTCAGGATATTATCAAGGAGAACTCCCCCCAACCTAGCAAGGCAGGTCAACATTCCAATTAAGGAAATACAGAGAACACTACAAAGATATTCCTCGAGAAGAGCAACCCCTAGACACATAATCGTCAGATTTACCAAGGTTGAAATTAAGGAAAAAATTTTAAGAGCAGCCAGAGAGAAAGGTTGGGTTACCCACAAAGAGAAGTGCATTCGTCAAACAGTGGAACTCTCTGCAGGAACCCTACATGCCAGAAGAGAGTGGGGGCCAATATTCAACATTCTTAATTAAAGAAAAGAATTTTCAACCCAGAATTTTATATCCAGCCAAATTAAGCTTCATAAGCAAAGGAAATAAATAAAATTACATAAATAAAATCCTTTCCAGACAAGCAAATGCTAAGGGATTTTGTCAACAACAGGCCTGTCTTACAAAAGCTCCTGATGGAAGCACTATATATGGAAAGAAAAATCTGGTACCAGCCACTACAAAACCAAACCAAAATGTAAAAACCATTGACACTATGAAGAAACCGCATCAACTAATTGGTAAAATGACCAGCTAGCATCATAATCACAGAATCAAATTCACACATAACAATATTCACCTTAAATGTAAATAGGCTAAATGCCCCAATTAAAAGGCACAGACTGGCAAATTGCATAGAGTCAAGACCCATTGATGTGCTGTATTCACAAGACCCATCTCATGTGCAAAGGAACTCATAGGCTCAAAATAAAGGGATGGATGAAGATTTACCAAGCAAATGGAAAGCAAAAAAAAAAAAAAAAAAAAAAAAAAGCAGAGATTGCAATCCTCGTCTCTGATAAAAGAGACTTTAAGCCAACAAAGATCAAAAAAGACAAAGAAGGGCATTACATAACGGTAAAGGGATCAATGCAACAAGAAGCGCTAACTATCCTAATCATATATGCATCCAACACAGGAGCACCCAGATTCATAAAGCAAGTTCTTAGAGCCCTACAGAGACTTAGACTCCCACATACTAATAGTGGCAGACTTTAACACCATGCTGTCAATATTAGAAAGATCAATAAGACAGAAAATTAACAAGGATATTCAGGACTTGAACTCAGCTCTGGACCAAGTGGACCTAATAGACATCTACAGAACTCTCCACCCTAAATCAACAGAATATACATTCTTCTCACCACCACATAGCACTTATTCTAAAATCAACCACATAATTATAAGTAAAACATTCCTCAGCAAATGCAAAGGAATGGAAATCATAACTAACAGTCTCTCAGACCACAGTGCAATCAAATTAGAACTCAAAAATAAGAAACTCACTCAAAACCACACAACTATATGTCAACTGAACAACCTGCTCCTGAATCACTACTGAGTAAATAACGAAATTAAGGTGAAAATCAAGAAGTTTCTTGAAACCAGTGAGAAAAAAGACACAACATATCAGAATCTCTGGGACACAAGTAAAGCAGTGTTTAGAGGGAAATTTATAGCACTAAATTCCCAAAGGATAAGTGTGAAAGATCTAAAAGCGACACCCTAACATCACAATTATAAGAACTAGAGAACCAAGAGCAAACAAATTCAAAAGCTAGCAGAAGACATAACTAAGATCAGAGCAGAACTGAAGGAGATGGAGACACAAAAAACCCTTCAAAATATCAATGAATACAGGAGCTTGTTTTTTGAAAACACTAATAAAATAGATAGATGGCTAGCCAGTCTAATAAAAAAGAAATGAGAGAACAATCAAATAGACACAATAAAAAATGATACAGGGGAGATCAACATTGATCCCACATAAATAGAAACTTCCATCAGAGAATATAAACACCTCTACCCAAATAAACTAGAAAATCTAGAAGAAATGGGTAAATTCCTGGACACATACACCCTCCCAAGACTAAACCAGGAAGAAGTAGAATCCCTGAATAGACCAACAATGAGTTCTGAAATTGAGGCATTTAATTAATAGCCTACCAACCAAAAAAAAAAGCCCAGGTCCAGACAAAGAGGGATTCCTCCCTAACTCATTTTAAGAAGACAGCATTATCCTGATACCAAAACCTGTCAGAGACACAACAACAAAAATTTCAGGCCAATATCCCTGCTGTACATTGATGTGAAAATCCTCAATAAAATACTGTCAAACGAATCCAGCAGCACATTAAAAAGCTTATCCACCATGATCAAGTCAGCTTCATTCCTGGGATGCAAGGCTGGTTCAACATATGCAGATCAATAAATGTAATCCATCACATAAACAAAGCCAATGACAAAAAACACATGATTATTTCAATAGATGCAGAAAAGGCCTTCAATAAAAATTCAATACCCTCCATGCTATTTAAGACACACACAAAGCCAATATCATACTAAATGAACAAAAGCTGGAAGCATTCCCTTTGAAAACCGGCACAAGACAAAGATGCCCTCTCTCACCACTCCTATTCAATATAGTATTAAAAGTTCTGGCCAGGGGTGGATCACAAGGTCAGGAGATCGAGACCTTCTCAGCTAACATGGTGAAACCCCGTCTCTACTAAAAATACAAAAAAATTAGCTGGGCGTGGTGGCGGGCACCTGTAGTCCCAACTACTCAGGAGGCTGAGGCAGGAGATTGGCGTGAACCTGGGAGGCGGAGCTTGCAGTGAGTGGAGATCGCACCACTGCACTCCAGCCTGGGCAACAGAGCAAGACTCTGTCTCAAAAAAAAAAGTTCTGGCCAGGGTAATCAGGCAAGAGAAAAAAATAAAGGTATTCAAATAGAAAGAGAGGGCATCAAACTATCTCTGTTTGCAGATGACATGATTTTATATTTAGAAAACCCCATTCTCTCAGCCCAAACACTCCTTAAGCTGATAAGCAACTTCAGCAAAGTCTCAGGATACAAAATCAACGTGCAAAAATCATAAGCATTCCTATATACCAATAATAGACAAACAGAGAGCCTAACAATGAGTGAACTTCCATTCACAATTGCTACAAAGAGAATAGAATACCTAGGAATACATCTTACAATGGATGTGAAGGAACTCTTCAAGAAGAAGTACAAATCACTGCTTAAGGAAAATAGAGAGGACACAAACAAATGGAAAAACATTCCATCCTCATGGATAGGAAGAATCAATATCGTGAAAATGGCCATTCTGCCCAAAGTAATTTATAGATTCAATGCTATTCCCATCAAGCTACCATTGACTTTTCTTCACAGAATTAGAAAAAGCTACTTTAAATCTCATATGTAACAAAAGAAAGGGCCCTTAGAGTCAAGACAATCCTAAGCAAAAAGAACAAAGCTGGAGGCATCACACTACCTGACTTCAAACTATACTACAAGGGTACAGTAACCTAAACAGCATGGTACTGGTACCAAAACAGATATATAGACCAATGGAACAGAACAGAGGCCTCAGAAATAACACCACACATCTACAACAATCTGATCTTTGACAAACCTCACAAAAACAAGCAATGGGGAAAGGATTCCCTATTTAATAAATGGTATTGGGAAAACTGGCTAGCCATATGCAGAAAACTGAATTCCTTCCTTAAACCTTATACAAAAATTAACTCAAGATGGATTAAAGATTTAAATGTAAGACCTGAAGCCATAAAAACTGTAGAAGAAAACCTAGGAAATATTATTCAGGACGTAGGCATGGGCAAAGACTACATGACTAAAACAACAAAATCAATTGGAACAAAAGCCACAATGGACAAATGAGATCTAATTAAACTAAAGAGCTTCTGCACAGCAAAAGAAACTATCATCAGAGTGAACAGCGAACCCACAGAATGGGAGAAAACTTTTGCAATCTATCCATCTGACAAAGGTCTAATATCCAGATTCTACATGGAACTTAAAGACATTTACAAAATAAATAAATAAATAAACAACCCCATCAAAAAAGTGTGCAAAGGATATGAATAGGAACTTTTCAAAAAAAGATGTTTATGCAGCCAACAAACATATTTAAAAAAGCTTGTCATCACTGGTCATTAGAGAAATGCAAATCAAAACCACAATGAGATACCATCACATGTCATTTAGAATGGCAATCATTAAAAAGTCAGGAAACAACAGATGCTGGAGAGGATGCGAAGAAATAGAAACGCTTTTCCACTGTTGGAGGGAGTGTAAATTAGTTCAACCATTGTGGAAGACAGTTTGGCGATTCCTCAAGGATCCAGAACTAGAAATATCATTTGACCCAGCAATCCCATTACTGAGTATAATCAAAGGATTATAAATCATTCTACTATAAAGACACATGCACACGTATGTTTATTGCAGCACTATTCACAATAGCATAGACTTGGAACCATCCCAAATGCCCATGAATGTTGACTGGATAAAAAAAATGTGGCACATGTACACCATGAAATATTATGCAGCCATAAAAATGAATGAGTTCATGTCCTTTGCAGGGACATGGATGAAGCTGAAAACCATCATTCTCAGGAAACTAACACAGGAACAGAAAACCAAACACTGCATGTTCTCATTTATAAGTGGGAGTTGAACAATTAGAACATTTGGGCACAGGGAGGGGAATATCACACATCGTGGCCTATTGGGGGATGGGGGCAAGGGGAGTTATAGCATTAGGAGAAATACCTAATATAGATGAGGGGTTGATGGGTGCAGCAAACCATAATGGCGCATGTATACCGATGTAACAAACCTGCACGTTCTGCACATGTATTCTACAACTTAAATTAAAAAAGAAAAGAAAAGAAAAATGGCTTTAGCACAGTGATCTCATCTTCTAAAAAATATAACCCTATCAATCCTTAAGACTCAGGCAATTTGATTAGCTGCTGCTTCTCTCTAAGGAAGTACCAGGTGGGAGATGATGGGGAGAAAGAGCAAGCAGGAATACTATTCTGTCTTCTTTTTGCCCTTCTCCCCTCATTTAGCATGTTTCTACTCATTTTATAATTTCTGTTTATGTCTTAATTGATAAGACCAACTTTATTAGAATAATCAGCACAGAATTGTTATCCAGGTTTAAAATATGTCATCTGAGAATATACCATTTCTAACACAAAGCAAAACAGAAAAAAAAATATTTTGGAACAAGGCCCATGGTGAAGAGATATAATATTCTAGCATTTCCCCATCTTCCTTTGAGATTCAGTTCTGGACTTTAGGAATCTCAAATTACTCCTCTAAATCGGAGACAAAGCGAAGTTCAGTGAGGCAGTATTCCTCATTAGGAAACATTTAACTCAGTAATGGTCTGGGCCAACTGAAGAATGAAGAAAAGTAATTTAAAAGAGCACAGGATCTGTTTTAAGAATAATCATTTGTTCACCATATAAAATGAATAATTTAGGTGGCTGTTAGCCACAATTATTATAGGTGGGCAAAGGCAAATGGAAAATTGTATAATTTCATGGGTGCTAATTGCATTTTGGTTGAGGAAGAGAAATTCATGCACTTTCTGAATTAAATTACAATGTTCAGTTGAATTACTTATTTCATTGCTTTTGAACACATCAGAGTTTAAATTGCATGTTGATCTATTTTTTCTAATTTTTAACACTTTTTATGGACATTATGTCATTATACCAAACATCCAGCTTCAACAAGTCATGGTCAATATTATTTTACCTAAATCTCCTATTCAATTACTCCAACCACCTTACCCAGATTATTTTGGTACAAACCTTATACATTCTATCATTAAATCTGTAAATTTGTATACTGATTTATCTTTATGTTCGTTTTTAATGTCAATTCTGAGTTCTCCATGTTTTCCCAAATAGCAAAGGCAAAGAAAATAACTCAAATTTACTAAAATATAGCCATTCTGCTTTCCTTTCTTTCCTATTGTATATATTTAAGGTATATAATATAATATTTTGATATATATGTGTGTGGAAATAATAACTATAGTTAAGCAAATTATTCTATCCATCATTTTCCTTTATAAACACAGCACTCTTATTGTTGCAGGAAATTATTGGTGACATAAAAGTACTGAATATATTTCAGGTTACCTCAAGTACGTGCAATAATTATTAGGACTTTTTAAATAAAATAACTCAATGCATGGTTGTTGAATGAATTAAGACTATTGGCCAGGCATGGTAACTCACGTCTTTAATCCCAGCACTTTAAGAGGACGAGGTGGGCGAATCACCTGAGCTCGGGAGATCGAGACCAGCCTCACCAACATGGAGAAACACCGTCTTTACTAAAAATACAGAATTAGCCAGGCATGGTGGTACATGCCTGAATCCCAGCTACTCGGGAGGCTGAGGCAGGAGAATCGCTTGAACCCAGGAGGCGGAGGTTGTGGTGAGCTGAGATCGCACGATTGCACTCCAGCCTGGGCAATAAGAGCAAAACTCTGTCTCAAAAAAATAAATAAATAAATAAAAATAAAAAAGACTATCTATATTTTATGCCTAATTGCTCTCATAAAATTCATACCCATTATCACATGTGACTAATCATTCGTAATATAAAAGCTATATAACAGTACCTACCACATGTTGTTTTAAGAAAATGTGACACTGCATGTAGGACACAAAGCACGAAGGCCAATGACTATTTAATACTTGAATTTAATGTTAGTGTTGTTTATTATTAAAAGTGATTTTGTAATAGTAACCACAAAGCAATTAGGAGCTATGAACTTTTCTGGGGCAGACTTGCCTACCTTAGTATTTGTAGAGAAAGAATTATTCTAAATTATATAATCATTCTAAATTATAAAAATAGGGCTTGGATTATTTATTTTTTACTTACTAGTATCAAAACTAGTCTTTGACCAATTATACTTTAAACTACAAAAATACAATCTTTGTTTTATTTCCTTAGTGTAGGACCTCCAAATACACTGAATAACAACTATGTTGATATTCAAACTGTGATGACTAATAGCTATGGCATTCTTCCCCCTGAAAATTTGCCTAGAATACCACTATTTACTAAGCCAGTACTTTTGTTATTTAAAGGTTCTAAACTTGACATGTAGGAGCGTTGAGTGAGGAAAGAAAGAGAAATTGCATAGAGAAGTGGGAGGGTGAATTTAATTCATTATTAAGAGAGTGCATCAATTAATCAAGAATAATTATTGAGACTATTAAATGTGTAGCTTCTGTTAGATATTTCAGTGGCTATGAGATAGCACAAACCATTTCGCTTCTGTATGACACCAACAATCTAGTTTTGTAAAAGACTGTAATTCATATGAAACAATTGGACAGCAATGTAACACTACCTACTTTAGCATCAAAATACCAAAACTTATCTAAATGTATAGAAAATATATTTAGTATAAAAATATATATTTATAAGTTTACATTCTTATGTATAAGAAATAAAATGTATAAAACTGGAGAAAATAAAACTAGGGATACACACAAACATACACACACACACACACACACACACATACATATGAAAGAAAGTAAAATTATAAATGGATCCACAATAAAAATCAGTTGTTCTTAATGAAAGTATGGCGAAGATTCATCCCTAGATATTGGGATTATGTAACTCTGAACTAGGTCCTCAAGAAATCGAACTTTTAAAAAAATCTAGAGGAAATTTTGATATGCATTGTTTGTTGAGTGATAACTAATGTCAGGCTATAATGTACGTAAAATGTAGAATGCAATATTATATTCTGCAGAAGTGGAATGTTATCTTATAACTCCATGGTTCCCCTGAAAGGACCCATCTCCACTGACACCCCAAAGCAATGTAAGTGACTCACATATATGAAGAACTTATTTTATATTTAAATAATTCACTTTCATTTATAAAACAATGGAAGAGAAGTAATATTTAAATGGGCCTGTTAAGTTGAAAATAGGTAAGAAAATTGACCAAATATCATTATTCACAGCAGATGAAAGAAAAAAAAATGAGGTAAATAGGAGAATAAAAATGTAACACTAAGGTTTATTTCATGAGATATATTGAATTTAGGTGAAAGCTAGAATGAGTGGACTCAAGGTAGGGCCAGAATAGAGACATACATAGTTTCCATATATGTATGTGTATGGGAAATGGAGTCTTGTCCTATCAAAGAGTAAATGTTTCTGTTTTATAATTTCAGCTAAATGAAGGACTATTTCATAGTAACCGGTAATCCTATTTTGTGATATCAAGTGTCTCAAAATGTTGAAATTTAACTATTTGTTCAGAGGCCATTTTATCTCATTGTGAAAATGCGCATTGATATGTGACAAAACAATCAAGGCTCTTTGGTTTATTTCACAAGATAGTGACAGTATGCATGCAAATACATGCCATCATTGTCCTTCAGACATGGATTTTAGCTCCTTTTAAAAGGACACACATCCTACCACTTTATTGCCTAGACCCTGGTCAACCTTCCAGCTTCATTTCCAGACATGTTCCACATGGAACTATATCCCTTAGAGCAGTCCATACATTTCCTGCTTCATATCTTGGCTCCTGAACTTCATTCAAACATAGCTTTGCGTTAACAAATAGCCCATCTTTCTTCCACTTGAATGACACCCTTCCCCAGGAAGCATTTTTGTCCAAATAATTTAACTTACCTTTTGATCATAACTTAAGTGGAACTCATATTATTCACCATTTATTTAACAAAATATCTAATGTATGCTAAATGCTATGCTAGACTTTGGAGTTAAAGCTGTTAAAAATATTTTGTCTTCGTGAACTTTAAAATCTAAAAATAATAAATTTACACAAGTAATTATACATTTAATATTGAGTTAGGTTTTACTGATGAAAAGAAGGTCATGTAAAGTATCCTCAAACCTTCCAGGGAATGCTAAGTGTCCCTCTTCAAAGTTGACATATTCTGTTTCCTCACTAGTATACAATCTTTTCTGGGGCAGGTATAACATATTGAGTACAGTGCTTCATCCCTGACAGATTGTGAATATCTGTTTAACTTAAGTATGTAAAATGATCACCCATTAATCATCAGCAAATTAATTTCCTTGAAATTTTGTAATAAAATATTTATACCTAAGGAAAAAAATCTTAGCAGATCATATATTTATTTTAACTTAAGAGAGTTTTTGCTCTTCAACTGAGACTGGATGAAAATTTGGTGCTCTATGCTATGCTATTTTCCTTCTAAATGAAACTATAATCAAAGAATCGTTTACACAATTCTCCAAGTATATATACCCTGGGCATTTTAGAAACAAGTAGGATGTCAAGACATTGTAAGGCCTGAAAATTTTTCAAAAAATGTATTTAAATGTGATTTGGTTTATTTCCTGAGGTGTTAAAGCCAAATATCTGAAACAACATGGATGAACTCTAAGCGTTTATTGAATTTTCTTCATCAGTTCATTGAAAGATACCACAAAATGGGATTTACTATAATACAATGTCTGTTTAGGATTGCCTCTGGCTATCACCTACTAACTTATACAGGAAATGAAGATCATTGTATACATATACACATTTTCCTAAAAAAATCAGGCCTAACCTTCACCATGTCCAGAGTTTCACAAAGGCATGCAGTCAACTGTTAAAGGCTACACATAACTCAGAAAGTAAAACTGTTCTCCAGACTCTGAAGAATCAGCAATGTTTCATACCAATAAAAGCCATAAAAATTATTTCAGTTTCTTTTGCTGTGCAGAAGCTCTTTAGTTTGATTAGATCCCACTTGTCAATTTTGGCTTTTGTTGCCATTGCTTTTGGTGTTTTAGACATGAAGTCCTTGCCCATGCCTATGTCCTGAATGGTAATGCCTAGGTTTTCTTCTAGGGTTTTTATGGCTTTAGGTCTAACGTTTAAGTCTTTAATCCATCTTGAATTAATTTTTGTATAAGGTGTAAGGAATGGATCCAGTTTCAGCTTTCTACATATGGCTAGCCAGTTTTCCCAGCACCATTTATTAAATAGGGAATCCTTTCCCCATTGCTTGTTTTTGTCAGGTTTGTCAAAGATCAGATAGTTGTAGATATGCGGCGTTATTTCTGAGGGCTCTGTTCTGTTCTATTGATCTATATCTCTGTTTTGGTACCAGTACCATGCTGTTTTGGTTACTGTAGCCTTGTAGTATAGTTTGAAGTCAGGTAGCGTGATGCCTCCAGCTTTGTTCTTTTGGCTTAGGATTGACTTGGCAATGCGGGCTCTTTTTTGGTTCCATATGAGATTTAAAGTAGTTTTTTCCAATTTTGTGAAGAAAGTCATTGGTAGCTTGATGGGGATGGCATTGATGTGGAGAAATAAGAACAATTTTACACTGTTGGTGGGACTGTTAACTAGTTCAACCATTGTGGAAGTCAGTGTGGCCATTCCTCAGGGATCTAGAACTAGAAATACCATTTGACCCAGCCATCCCATTACTGGGTATATACCCAAAGGACTATAAATCATGCTGCTATAAAGACACATGCACACGTATGTTTATTGCGGTACTATTCACAATAGCAAAGACTTGGAACCAACCCAAATGTCCAACAATGATAGACTGGATTAAGAAAATGTGGCACATATACACCATGGAATACTATGCAGCCATAAAAAAGGATGAGTTCATGTCCTTTGTAAGGACATGGATGAAATTGGAAATCATCATTCTCAGTAAACTATCGCAAGGACAAAAAACCAAACGCCGCATGTTCTCACTCATAGGTGGGAATTGAACAATGAGAACACATGGACACAGGAAGGGGAACATCACACTCTGGGGACTGTTGTGGGGTGGGGGGAGGGGGGAGGGATAGCTTTAGGAGATATACCTAATGCTAAATGGCGAGTTAATGGGTGCAGCACACCAGCATGGCACATGTATACATATGTAACTAACCTGCACATTATGCACATGTACCCTAAAACTTAAAGTATAATAATAATAAAAAAAATTATTTCAGTCTTCCATTAGTTCAATCCATGCAATCAACCCCTGCTCCTGCTTCATATTGGGTTAGCAATCTCTATCAATATATCAACCTTTCAATTAGTATCCTGAAAGCTTTCTCTCTAATTAAATGGCATGATCTCCAAAGTTACCAGAGACTTACCTTCAAGAGTTCTTTTCATGAACTCCCCAAAGAAGCAAGCCCTGGACTATAGCTGAGTATAAGTCATTTTTTGAAAAAAATCTAAGCAAAGGAACTATTGGGGATGGAAGAAGTCTTAAGACAGCCATAGTTAAAGACACAGTTGACATGGGAATTTGGTTGTTTCTGTGGCATACAGCAATTTAACATAATTATTACTGACAACATATATTAAGGAGTATCCGAATTTTAGAAATCTCATACAACCCTGGAACACATATTAACAATACAGCTATATTAATATAACCCAAAGGAAATTAAACACTACCTCAAATTTTATAATGTTTCCTCCATAATTATGGCGTAATGAATGAGCCTAATACGTCTCTCTTGGACTTCTGGGAACCCAATATCCAAAAAAGGTTAATTTGAGGTCAAAAACACTGAATTCAGAACTTGAAATTGTACTCTTAAAAAGTTTGCAAAGTTTCAACATTTTAAGACACTTGATATCACAAAATACGATCACAGGTTACTATGAAATAGTCATTCATTTAGCCAAAATGATAAAACAAAAACATTTACTCTTTGATAGAGATGAGACTCCATTTCTCAAACAATAGGACCTAATAAAGACAGCATGAAGCCAACTAAATCTGTCTTCCCCTCTTCCATTTTTTCCCCACACTTTACTCAAAAAGGAAACAAAAATCTTTTATCCTATAATAATATTACACAATCATTTTGATCAAAGGAGAAAAAAATTTACTTTTGTATATTATTTTTTAATGTTAAACCTAATTTTAATAAAACTTTATAAGCAAATATATATAATTTTAAACAGATTGACCATAAGGTAGGTTTTCCATAAGTCTTTTATAACCTTTTACAATTTTCTATTAAAGAGCAGATTAATGTTCCAAGAAAATCCTGGTTTTCTGACACAGGGGCCCAGACATTTGCTTGGCATCAGTATGCTTTTGACATTAATGTTTAATTAATAAGAAAGCTCTGAACTAATTTTATCTCTCAAAATCGGCCCTTAAAATCTCACATACCCACGTCTTAAGCCATGATAGTCCCTGGGCCTAGAGGGATTGAATGGTTTTCATTTCTGTCCCGGTGTCTCATGAAAACGGTTGATTTTAATTGTCACCTTCTCCCATATCTAAAGATGAGGCTTTGACTAGGGTCAATGTTCAAGAGTTAGCAGGAGTAGCTGCCTTTTTCAGACCCAGGAGTCAAAGCCCTGTAACTTAACAGTACAAGGATTACTTAATAGGACATTTATACTGCAGAAAGTCTTATCATTCTCTCTAACTTGTCACAAATTAAATCACTGTGATTTGGTGTCCAGTGGTTATTGCCTGAAGCACTTCAAACAACTGTATTAAAGTGGTTAGGTTACTCCCTGCATATACCTATTTGTTAGCATTCTAATGACAGAACTGACCAAAGCATCAAAAACGTGATAGGTCCTATGCTAAATTTATAAAAGCAAGACCACTGAATTTTTCTCCATCATTAAAAAATGGTAAATGCAAAATCAGTTTTGCAAGTTCAGTATGAGGATAAATAATTTCCTTTCATTTAAATATTATACAAAGAAACAAGGAAAAAGTGAGAATAAGCACACAGTAATTTCTTTTCAGCTATTTTAAAAGAGCATTATTACACTGTTCCAAGATTTGTTTCAAATACAGTACTGACAACTGATTAGATAACTTCACTAGTAGAATCTGCACCCCAGTGCAACATTTGTGTATATTTTATTTTCAGGTATACAAATGAAGGTCCAATAGTGATAGAATGCTTTGGATCAAAAATAACTAGAAAGTCTCACACCTTTTTTAATTACTACTTAATCCAAGTGAATGTCACTTAATTTTAATAATGGTAAGCACAACTTAGTTTGAGAGAAATCTCAATCAATATAATTTCCTTAAGGACAAGACCAATCTTTACTGAACATTAAAATTTTCTACTCATATCACAGTTTTTCCTTGTTAAAGGAAACAAACGTTCTACAACCTACTGAAATTATTGATTGAATTAAATTACCTTGGAAAAAACAACATTAAACATTTCTACTCTCATATACTTTTCCAAATAATAAAATATATAATGTACTATTTCTGTATAGAACTTGTAATAATAAGTGTTTTACTTATTTTTTTGTTAGGAGCCTTAAAGCCCTCATAGCTCTCTAGATCATCACAGGTAAGCAAAACTAACCAAATTTTAAATGGCTGATGTGCTCTGTCAATTATCTGAGACTAGACAAAGGTAGCTTAGGAGCTTTAGATAAATAGAGCAATGATGAATTGTTGGAAGTGCATGGGAAATAAAATGACTATTCATAGAACCAAATAAAATCCTTCCATTAGAAACAAAAAAAAACAAACATCAATGGTATTTTATATATATATATATATATATGTAAAACCTAACGTTTTATATATATATGTAAGGTTTTATATATATGTAAAACCTAAGGATAAAAAAACAGCAAATAAATGAAAATTAGAAGTTAAAAACAAATAAACATGAAATTAGTCCCCAAATTTTCTCCTACTCAGTTTACCTTGTAGGCTATGGTGTTATTCAGAGCATTAAAAAGAAAAAAAAAATACTGTTTTGTTTCTGATACACAATTTAATGTCATTAAGCCCACCAAGACCACCACACATACTGTCCAAATAGGAAATTCATTTTAGGTTTGTGACCAGTAAGTACTTTAGTGCTAGTACTATCAATGCAGAATAGCAAATATAGTGTGATGCAATGTAAGCATGTATATGAAATTTTTATCCATGCTAAATCTGGCTTCATGCTTAACTATATTAAAACAGAATTGCCAAGTTGGAAATATATTTATTTACAATAGTTCTTATTTTACCTTCATCAAGCCTAAGAATTTTAAATATGAGCAATGTTAATTAACCAAATTTCTCCAATTTTCTATCAGGTTTTAAAGAATATTTTATCTAAACCTTCATCTTTCTATTTTCACTGTATGTGCCTGAAGACAGACATACAAAGAAATGGGAAAAAAACTACATGTGTCTTATGCAGACTATCTATGACATGCTTGGACTATCTCTCTTGTCCTAAATTTCCTTTTCTTAAAAAAAAAAAGTCTTTTTACTTTAGGATAAATATTTATCATACCAGATCCTTTCTCATACAAAATTATTCTGTTTTCTCTATAACCTTCCTTACCAAAAATGTATTTTCATATCAATAACTTTCTTCACATCTCTCTCTCCTACTTACTGGTTCCTTTCTACCTTGTTTCATAAAAACCTTTTCAAGTCTATAATTTTAAGGAACGTTTAGATAACTCCTGAATGAGACAAAATTATTCTTTTTCTTAAAAAAACATTTTTCTTTGGCATATTTTATATACTGAATTATATATTAACTAGAATTCTTATTCTTTGTAACCTTACATTTTAGTGAAATCCTAGGACTAAGAAATCCTGAGCTGCCTATCAGATATAAACATTTCATAAATGAGAATCATTCCATAATTTATTTATTTATTTATTTTTTAATTATTATACTTTAGGTTTTATGGTACATGCTGTATCATAACCTTTTCTTAATTGGAAATAGCCAGACATGCAATGAGCCTACGAAACGATTTTAAGATTTCAAATTACACAAAATTTCACCTACAGCACTTACCCATTTACATTTTGTTTATTTTAGCAGTTGATCTAGATTATTTATGTATCATTTCCTTATTGATCATTTCATATGAAATGAAATGTGTACACTGACAATGAAGACATTTCTATTTTCATTTTACCAATAAGTTTAAAGCCAGCTTTTTCATGTAGAATTAAGTCACTTGAATTTGAAAAACACTTTAGACTGACTTACTTTATGTGCACTCTATTTATAAGCTAATTTGGTAGACACAACATAATACATGTGCATATACATAAACACATCTAAACATGTGCATACACACAGAGAGATCCAATAGTTTTTATGTTGGAACTCTAGGCATGAGATAGCAATACAAACTCATCAGTCAGTGGCGATGTTGAGTCTGGGGAGATTTCACCTTTAAAAACCAAACTTCTGTGGAAACTAGTTCATAGCTTTCCCTGGATTACCTATCAGGGAAAACACAGTGTAGCCATGTGAACATCCACACACATAAAAAAATGATTTTAGTGTTCATATATTCAATAGAATTTCCAATCATTAGATTTTCCTTTGGAAAATTAGGTTAATATATTGTAAAACCTATATTCTTGTATATGGCTTATTTCTCCAAATTTTCTGACATATTATTTTTATATTATGCTACATGGGTTGCCCTAGATTTAAACAGAAGCTTATTTAAGGCTTATCTCATTGGTTAATGTATTTTTACATGGAAACAAATAAAACACATACTTGGAAACAAATTTCCTAAGACCATTTTCATTTTACATGTCCTAAGAGAATGAGTTAAATTCATTACAATATCTCCATTTTTAATGTTTTTTCTTTCTTGAATATTGTTATCTTTATATATTCTAAAGCAAGGTTCACTATATGTTTTTAACTCTCATATATGCTTTATTTTAATTTATTCCAATGTATTTATCCTTCAAATAGTTTTCACGAAAGAGAGAGCAAATTGCCTATATGTGTGTGTGTATATATATAGTTTTTTGCATTTGCAATGTTGAAAAACCTAAGGTGATAGATATATTTTTAAATACATATTGTACAGAACACTAGAAAAGAATATTCCAAAACTGTCCAACCAAGGACAGTAAAGTGAAGCTTAAAGGTTTGATTTTGCATTTTTTTGTATTTATCATTTCACAATCCATCGCAAAGGTGTTGACCTGAGAAAAACTAGGGTAAGATATTCAACAGATCATACCATTTAACAAATATTTTCCTCATAATTCTTGTAACAATTTATTCTTCTTGAGTTTAATCCTTGTTCCTTCTTCTCTCACACTTTTTTTAGTGTTACCGAATATAGTAATATACAAATAATGTGTTTCACTTTATACTTTCACCTGCTAATTTTAGCATCAATTGATGGGTCTTGCTTGTAATATGTATTACTCTGGTGTTTGCCTAAAAGTAATTTTCTACTTCAATTTTTCCTTCTACATTTATTAGTTGGAATCATATTTTAAGGAAGAGCTATTATTTTCCTATATTTATTTATTTGTTCAATTATCTATTTTATAAGAACAGAAGTATTTATTCTATTGTATGGGCTACAAATTAATCCACAATTTTTCCATAAATTTTATATCCATAATTTCACATTGACCATCCATAAATTAAGATCATTATTTATTTAACTGTCCAAATTGTCCCAGATTTGGCCACTGGGAACGTCTTCACATTGATGGTTATGTATTATTTTTAAGGCTCTTCTTTTTCTGAGCATTTCCACATTCACTAACACCACAAGATATTCCAGAATCATCTTTTACTTTCCCTAACCTCACCTTAAAATTGAAGATTTTTCCAAAATGTTCTGTTTTTTAAAATGGAAAATGGTATTTAGAAACCAATATTTGGGTAATAAGTGTGCTTATTGTTTTTAGGTCCTGTCTACTAACACACACATACACATACATCTATACATATTTCTATATCTATCTTTCTGTGTATGTGTGAATGTGAGTGTACAACCATGAGATCACACTGATAGATATGATTCCAGTTCACCACCATAGTGATTTTTCTAGCCCTTCTTTCTTCCTCATTTATAATTGTTTTCTCTGACAGTGAGAAACCTGGCTATCATTATGCACAATATACTTACTTATTGTAGTAATATATTTAAGTACTTGTGTAGTACACACATTAAGGTGTTTCAGAATCACAAATGAACTCTCCTGTAATAAAAAATGTATTAACTATCTGTATGAAGTTTGTTTAAACTTGTCTTAAAATATACAGTTAATACACTGTTTTTCAAAATTGTATAGTTTATTTATTTTTTCAAAACCCTTCAGTATGTTTTGTTATTCACTTGTAATACAGTTAGTTTTTTTTTGTTACTGTGCATATTCCATCTTGGATCAATATCAATAATTCTTCATATTCCAGTTGGTTTAGTAATATATTTGGGTGGTAATGGATATGTGAAACATGACCATAGTTCTAACAATAAGGGTTATGGAAGTAGGTGTGCATGTATAGTTTCTTTAGGCAGGGGCATATATACTTTGTTCAGTATTAACAATTTCACTTCAGAAGTGTACTCCCACACTCCCATAACTACTATGCTTTTAATTTTTACCAATTTGATAAGTGAGAGACTTTATTTTTTTTTCTTTTAAGGTTCACTTCTATGTCTTCATGGATGCATAAATTTCCTTTTCATGCCTTTTTTGTCTTTTTTTGGATCTTGGTCCTTTATTAGTTTTAAAGATTTTATGTTAGAAATATTAGGATGTTATGGTAAAATTATAATTATTTTCCTCCATTTTTCAGTTTTCTTTTGTTTCTTATGGTGTTATTTGCAATTCAACTTTTTAAATACAATAAAATATATTAATCATTTGTTTCATTGTCCTTAAATATTGAGTAATAATTTAACCATACTTTTCACACACCAATATTATAGAGAAACTCACTCATAATTATTGTTATTTCTGTAGGATTTAACTGTTTTACTTTAGATCCCTAATCCATCTGCAGTGTATTCTTAGTATGGTATGAGATATGGACCATATACTTTATTGAAAAATACATTTTTTGACACAAAGATTAGAGATTTCATCTATATGATATACAAAATTTCCATACATTCTTTGGTCTACTAGTGAACTTTCCATTTATTTATTTATTTTTTTGAGACAGTCTTGCTCTGTTGGCCAGACTGGAGTGCAGTTTCAAGATCTCAGCTCACTGCAACCTCCATCTCACAGGCCCAAGCAATTCTTCTGCCTAAAGCTCCTGAGTAGCTGGGATTACAGGCTTGTGCCACCACACCTGGCTAATTTTGTATTTTTAGTAGAGACAGGGTTTCACCATGTTGGCCAGGCTGGTCTCGAACTCCTGACCTCAGGTAATCTGCCCGCCTCGGCCTCCCAAAGTGCTGGGATTACGGGCATGAGCCACAGTGCCTGGCTGAACTTTCCATTTAAATCTAAAATTTATTTTTCTTTCTATGTGACACTACTTACCTTTTAATTACAGAGACTCTATAGTATGTTTTAATTATCTGGCAGAGATGGCTCATTCTCCTAGTTTCTTTTTGAGTGGTTTTTTTGTCCATTTTTTATTTTTTTCAATATAAAATTTGGTATCAATTTGTTCAAGTCCATGGCACATTTTAGTGTAATTGTCAGTATAGTATTTAATTTATAAATTAACTTAGGGAGAACTGGTATCCTTATAATGTTAACTTTTTTTACCTGAGAACAAGAAATTTCTTTCACTTTCTCAAGTATAATTTTGTGTCTTTCAGGAGTGTTTTAAACTCTTCATATAGGTTTTAATATTTCTTCTTAAGTTTATTCCTAAGTATTTACTCTTCTTTGTTGCTACTGTTAATGATGACCTCTTTACCACAATGGCCTTTAACTTCTTATTGTTTTTGTATATGAAGACTATTGATTTTGTATTAGTTTGCTAAAGCTGCTGTAACAAAATATTATGAACTGAGTGGCTTAAAAAGCAGAAATGAATTATTTCACATTTCTGCAGGCTAGAAGTCCACAATCTAGGTACGTGCAGTGTTGGTACCTTCTGAGGCTGGTGAGGGAGAATTTCTTCCATGCCACCCCCACATTCTGGTGGTTTACTTGTAATTTTTGACATTCCTTGGCAAAATTGTAATGTGCCAGATACAATGATACTAAACTGAATAAAACCATTTATGTACCTGAAAATATGAGCCTCCTATGACAGACAATAGAGTATCATGCTTCTATTAGTAAAATCTGACTAAAATTTAGCATTATATAAAGAAGAAAATAATTCCACATGAAGAAGTTAGGGAAGATTTAATAACAACAACAAAAAGATACCTTTTGATTGTGTGTGTGAGTGATAGATTGAATTTTGTTGGAAGGTATTAGAGATGATGGCATTCCAGAAAGGAGAAAACAAGATTAAACAAACAAGATGTTAGAAACAACACAGTCAGGATGCATGTGTTTTTTTATTTTTATTTTTCTTTCTAGAGCACAATATGGAATGAAGGATACACAGGGAGACAAGAATGAAAAGGTAATCAAGTCATAAAGGTGCTTTAATATTAAACTGAAATATTTATTATGTATGTAATTAGTAACTAGAGGGAGGAATTATGAGGTTTTAAACAAAGGTGGTGAAATAATTGATTTTTAGAAAACTGGAAAGAGGGATTAAAGTTTGGAGGCAGAGAGATTGGTTAGGAGATTATAGCAACCAAGTAAAAAGTAGTGAATAATTTGAAATAGGTAATATATCTTAGTAGTTCTTATGGAAAAAAATGTAGATTCAGTGGGAATGAAAATGTAAATCGCAAGTATTATAACCTGGGTTCTATAAAGCCAATTAGGGTGGTGTATAAGGTAGAAGAGATTGGAATTAAGATAATGAGTTTAATTCATATTTAGTTAAACAATAATATGTAGTGGTTATTCAAAGAGAAAGTACAAAGTAAAACGAAAGTAAAACAAACCTGAGAAAAGTGGTCTGTGTAACAGAAACAGAAGTGTAAGATTTTAGGAGTAAAAGAAGAAACAGAAAATGAATAGGTGAAGAAGGAATGGAATGTGACTTAATACAAGCAAAATTTATTTCAAAGGAAAGTAATAATTAATGGTTACAAACAAATGAGAGAGAAGAATGTTCCCTGGACTTTAGTATAAGGAGGGCATTGTTATGCCTACAACATATTTAGGTTGAGATGATGAATATGCTGTATCACTAAACAGGACTATTAAGAAAATATAAGGTAAGAAAATGAAGACATTTGTTATCCTACTTTTTGAAGAAAGCCTTTGAGGGGAGGAAAAGCACATTAGCGTGACAGATAATAAAGTAGCAAGAAAGAACTGATAACTAAAAGAAAACTGAGTTAGTCAAATGAGTAAAAAGATGTGGTAGGGTTTCCTGTTGATTTGTTGATGGTGATTGAAAAGGATGTTTGCAAGTTAGACCGTAGCAAAATTTTGCATGGAAATGCATTTAGTCAAAACAATAGAAATATAAAATCTTAACTTGATAAATAAACAAAGGCATCACACTTTGGGAACAATTTAATATGCAAATAAATAATATCAGTTGTGATGTTTCATTTAAATTGAGATAAGATATTAATACTGAGTAACACTTTTTCAAACCACTGACCTGAATGAATTAGTACTATTGCAACATTTCAATTATGTTTTCAAAATTAACGACTCTTACGAGTTTATTATTTTAATTTAAATAATTAAATGAAGCAAATAATTTGAATGTGTGATTATCACAGTAGAATATTGTAAAAACACTGGACATAAAATTTTCAAGAGTAGTGTTTTGTTGCCAGGTCCATTTGCATTTTCACTCTTCTCCCTCTATCCCTTCTTCCCTGCTTTCTTCCCACCTCCTGTTAAAAAATAATTCTGAAAACATTATTGCACCATGGTGATACTAGAAAAAGACCCCTTGTCTGCCCTCAGAAAGATCACAGTCTAAAAGGCATACAGAAAAGTAAACAGGCAAGTGTAACAAATAATTATGGAAGACGTTATGACAGTAATATGCACCGGTTGCTGGGGAGTATTTGGCACCTTTGGAAGTACAATAGATTCTTGCAGGATATTGACTGTCATAGCCCTTATCACATCATTCACTGATTACAGATATTTGTATGGATATTTTAGAAGTCATTTATGTTTTTCTTATTATTCATGTTGAGCAAGATTCTAACACCTTAATGAAAAAAAAACAAAAATGTCATTTTTGATTGGCCAATTAAGGGATTTACTCTACTTTGGAGTATAAAGCATTTAGGACAGGCATTATTGAGATTAAAATATTTTCTCAACTTAAATTGGAGAAATAAATGTTGACTGATAAGAACCAAGGATATAATGTGAGAAGTGAAAGCCAAATTCAGAATTATAGATCTCACATTCTGGAATTATTTTTTGCTTTGTTTTTATTTGGTTTTGCTTATGTAAAAAAGTTTTCCAAAATAATCCAATTGAAAATTTCCTTGTGCTACGTATATTATCAGTTTTCTCTAAAACCATAAGCAATATTGTTGCAAGACTTTTCATTAGTTCAGCTAAACATGAGGTCCTTGTCCCACGGCCACAAATGTTCAGGCTTGTGAGAATAATGGGATTTACTGGGCAAAAAAGAAAAAGAGGAAACAGGGACTCTCCACAAGGCTGGAGTTCCTGATAGCGTGCTTTCACCTCACAGTTTGAATCCCAGGTTCCACACAGGAAGAGGAGGGGCCAAACTCCTCCTTGCTGCAAATGGCTGGACTTCTGTGGCTCCACCCTCGTGTACATTTGTGTCCGGAATTTATTCCTTCCACTGGGTTCCTGGTCTTGCTGACTTCAAGAATGAAGCCACAGACCCTCCAGTGAGTGTTACAGTTTTTAAAGATGGTGTTCCGGAGTTTGTTCCTTCAGATATTCAGATGTGTCTGGAGTTTCTTCCTTCCGGGTTCGTGGTTTTGCTGACTTCAGGAGTGAAGCCTCAGACCTTCGCAGTGAGTGTCACAGCTCTTAAAGGTGGCGCGTCCAGAGTTGTTTGTTACTCCCGGTGGGTTCGTGGTATTGCTGACTTCAGGAATGAAGCCGCAGACCCTCATGGTGAGTGTTACAGCTCATAAAGGTAGTGCAGACTGAAAGAGTGAGCAGCAGCAAGATTTATTGTGAAGAGCAAAAGAACAAAGCTTTCACGGCATGGAAGGAGACCCAAGTGGGTTGCCCTGCTGGCTTGGGTGGCCAGCTTTTATTCCCTTATTTGGCCCCACCCATGTCCTGTTGATTGGCCCATTTTACAGAGCGCTGATTGGTCCATTTTATAGAGTGCTGATTGGTGCATTTACAAACCTTTAGCTAGGCACAGAGCACTGACTGGTGTGTTTTTAGGGAGTGCTGACTGGGGCGTTTACAAACATTTAGCTAGACACAGAGCACTGATTGGTGAGTTTTTACAGAGTGCTGATTGGTGCGTTTACAATCCTTTATCTAGACACAGCGCTGATTGGTGCATTTTTACAGAGTGCTGATTGGTGTGTTTACAGACCTTTAGCTAGACACAGAGCACTGATTGGTGCATTTACAATCCTTTAGCTAGACATAAAAGTTATCCCAGTCCCCACTCGACCCAGGAGCCCAGCTGGATTCACTTCTCACACTCTTACCAATGCTCAGGCCAGCTGGAGTTTTTCCAGGAAGCTCTTGCCACCTGTCTATCTCAATATTTAGAAATATTTACCTATTCCTCATTTCAAATATGTATTATGTATCTATTAGGTGACATACCTTTTTATAGATTATGGGATTATAGTGGTGTGGAATCCAGTCAAAGCCAAGTTAGACAGGGAGCTTGAGTTATAGTGAGGGCCAGAATGGTGAAAGGGCAGAAAATACCTGAGAAAATCTTAGTTGGTGTAATATTATGAGGAAAGTAAAGTATCATAATGTGGGAGAGAATAATAGGAGGATGCAGGGATTGGTGGCTGGCAACTTTAACAAGGCTACCTGAGCAGATGTTTTAATAAAAAAATCACATTTTAGTTGAACTTGAATAATGTATCTTTCATATTTCCTTTTTACATATGGGCACGGTACTCATTTGTAATCATAATTAACATAAAATCTACAATACATAAGATATAAACTGAATAATTTTCATTAGTAAGTAAATATTTAAGTTGACTTATTACCTTCTATATCATGGTATGTGTTAATATAATAGGGGTAGGTTTCAAGGGTAAAAGATTGTAGTTCCATACATGAGATAAAACTGACAGATACAGCAGTCAAATCTGAAATTCTGATCACATAAGCATCTTAAATACCCAAAGAATTTAAAAATTATTAGACCTCTAATAGACCTTAGAGATATGTGGACCCAAATTTCTTAACATGCAAAAAAGCAAGACAAGACAGATCAAATGCCTTGTTCAAGGACACTCATTACTGGCATCTATGAACTTGCCTACAACTAGTCCTCAAGTTCAGTATTCTTTCATCCACTGAATGAAATGTAGTCAGTTGAGGCTGGGTGCGGTGGCTCACGCCTGTAATCCCAGCACTTTGGGAGGCCAAGGCGGGTGGATCACCTGAGGTCAGGAGTTCAAGACCAGCCGGGCCAACATGATGAGAACCTGTCTCTACTGAAAATACAATAGTTAGCTGGGCATGGTGGTACACACCTGTAATTCCAGCTACTCTACTTGGGAGGCTGAGACAGGAGAAACACTTGAACCTGGGAGGCAGAGGTTGCAGTGAGCTGAGATTGCACCACTTCGCTCCAGCCTGGGGGATGGAGTGAGACTCTATCTCAAAAAAAAAGGAAAGAAAGAAATGTAGTCAGCTGAGATAACCAGCCAAAGTAAAAAGGAAGAAGAGAAGGGGGAGTCATGAATATTTTATCAATATAAACTATTGGTTTTAGGCACACCTTTCTTTTTTGTGTGTGTCAATATTGACAATGTTTTCAACATGTAAGCTCACAGGATTTGAAATGAGATGGTCTGGGTTTGTGCATTGACTTTACCTTTTACTCAACAGGGATATTTTTAAGTGAGTCATTCTATTTATTAAAAAAATTCGTTAAACATCTACTCTGTGCCACGAACTAGATACTGTTGATAAAGTAAAAAAGAGGGCATACTTCTTGCCTTCGAGGAGCTTAAAATCTTCAGTATCCTCCTCACATGATTATAAGCAAGTGAGCAAATAAATTTTGTTAATGTGTTATATAACCTTTAAAGTGCTATTTAACTGTTTCTTGTTATTAAGGAGACATCTGAATTAATACGTGCAAAATTTTTTACATAGAATATGTGTTTGATATAGTTTAGTATCCAACTTCTATTATATGTTTTTCTAAATATAATTTAATAATTATTAAGAAATTTAACATATATTTCTTTAGCAGAATCTAATTACCAGATAGCATTTCACATAGAGAGAAAAAATAAAAAAAAAAATATGCCTCTTAGATTTTGATTGTGCCTGGCAAGTGGCTGATGATATGTTACTGACATCGATGTGGTTTGGCTGTGTTCCCACCCAAAATTTCATCTTGAATTGTTATCCCCAGAATCCCCATATGTCAAGGGAGAGACTAGGTGGAGATAAATGAATCATGGGGCAGTATCCTTCATGCCGTTCTCATGATAGTGAATGAGTTCTTAAGAGATCTAATGGTTCTGTAAGTGTTTGGTAGTCCTCCTGCATTAATTCTCCTTTATGCCTCCCTGTGAAGAAGACACCTTGCTTCTCCTTCACCTTCCACCATGCTTGTAAGTTCCTGAGTCCTCCTCAGCCATGTGGAACTGTGAGTCAATTAAACCTCTTTCCTTTATTACCCAGTCTCTGGAAGTTTTTATAGCAGTGCAAAAATGAACTAATACAGTAAATTGGTACTGCAGAGTGTTGGGTGCTGCTGTAAAGATACCCAAAAATGTGGAAGTGACTTAAGATCTGGGTAACAGACAGATGTTGAAACATATTGGAGGGCTCAGAAGAACACAGGAAGATGTGGGAAAGTTTACAACTTCCTAGAGACTTGCTTAATGGCTTTGATCAATATGCTGATAGTAATATGGACAATAAAATCCAAGCTGAGGTGGTCTCAGATGGAAATGAGGAACTTGTTGGGAACTGGAATAAAGGTGACTCTTGCTGTGCTTTAGCAAAGAGACTAGTGTCATTTTGCCCCTGCCCTAAAGATCTGTGGATTTTTGAATTTGAGAGAAATGATCTGTGGAACTTTGAACTTGAGAGAAATGATTTAGGGTATCTGGTAGAAGAATTTTCTAAGCAGCAAAGTGTTCAAAAGGGACTCAGGTGCTCCAAAGAATTCAGTTTTATGCATTCACAAGAGATGATTTGAAATTGGAACTTATGTTTAAAAGGGAAGCAGAGCATTAATGTTTGGAAAATGTGCAGCCTGACAATGGGATAGAAAACTAAAACCCATTTTCTGAGCAGAAATTCAAACCAGCTGCAGAAATTTGCATAATTACCAAGGAGCCAAATGTTCCACCAAGACAAGGGGGAAAATGAATCCAGAGGTATTCATGACAGCCCCACCCATCACAGGCCCAGAGTCCTAGGGAGAACAAATGATTTCATGAGCCAGTCCCAGGGCCTTGCTGCTTTGTGCAGTCTCAGGACTTGGTCCCCTGCATCCCAGCAGTGGCTAAAAGGGGCCAATATACAGCTCAGGCCATTGTTTCAGAGGGTGCGAGCCTCAAGCCATGGAAGCTTACATGTGGTGTTGGGCCTGTGGGTTAACAAAAGTCAAGAAATAAGGTTTAGAAACCTCTGCCTAGATTTCAGACAATGTATGGAAACACCTGGATGTCCAGACCGAAGTTTGCTGCGAGGGTGGAGCCCTCATGGAGAACTTATGCTAGGGGAATGTAAAAGTGAAATGTGGGGTTGAAGACCCCCACACAGAGTCCCCACTGGGGCACTGCCTAGTGGAGCTGTGAAAAGGGGGCCATCGTCCCCCCAGACCACATAGATTTAACAACAGCTAGTGCCATGCACTTAGAAAAGCTGCAGACACTCAACCCGTGAAAGCAGCCAGGAGCTGGGCTGTATCCTGCAAAGCCACATGGGTTGAGCTGCTCAAGGCCATGAGAGCCCACCTCTTGCATCAGTGTAACCTCTATGTGAGACTTGGAGTCAAATGAGATCATTTTGGAGCTTTAAGATTTGACTGCCCTGATGGATTTTGGACTTGCATGGGGCCTATACCACCTCGATTTTGGCCAATTTCTCCAATTTGGAATGGGTATATTTACCCAATACCTGTATCTTCATTGTATCTAGGAACTAACTAACTTGCTTTTGATTTTACAGGCCCATAAGTGAAAGGGACTTGCCTTGTCTTAGATGAGACTTTTGACTTGAACCTTTGGGTTAATGCTCAGATGAGTTAAGACTTTGGGGGACAGTTGGAAAGGCATGTTTGTGTTTTGAAATGTTAGGACTTAAGATTTTGGGAGGTGCCGGGGTGGAGTGATATGGTTTGACTGTGTCCCCACCCAAAATCTCATCTTGAATTGTAATCTCCATAGTCCACATTATCCCCATATGTCAAGGGAGATACCAGGTGGAGGTAATTTAATCATGGGGGCAGTTTCCTGACAGCGAGTGAGTTCTCATGAGATCTGATGGTTTGGTAGTTCCTCCTGCATTCATTCTCCTTCCTGCCACCTTGTGAAGAAGGTGCCTGGCCTCCCCTTTGCCTTCCACCATAATTGTAAGTTTCCTGGGCCCTCCCCAGCCATGTGGAACTATGAGTCAAATAAACCTCTTTCCTTTATAAATTACCCTGTCTCAGGCAGTTCTTTATAGCAGTATGAAAACAGACTAATACAAACATGAAGAAGAAAGACAGAGGTACAGATTGGAATCAAAAATAATATGTTGCCTTTGTATACTTGAGATGCCCATTTCGTAACAAAGTAAATACATGAAAATGTCAATGGGCATTACATTATGTATTTCGAGCACACTGAAGAAATCATTGCTAGAAATATAAATAAATATATGCAAAGAAATGATATATGAGAAGGTAAAGACTAAAAACAGGAACTACACAAATACAAAGTTTTTGTTTGGATAGAAAGCAAAGAAATGGAGCAGTATTGAGATAATTAATTGGAATTGAGGGGATATGTAAGTCTTATATACAAAAAAAAAGTCCCAAATGACTTTCAGAACTTTCTAACTATCCTTTTACAGTTATTGGTGTTATGTTTCCTTATCAATATAGTTGAAGCAGTACATAACCTGCTTATTAGGTAATGTTCATAAATAATAAAAATTATTTTCTGGCTGGGTGTGGTGGCTCACGGCTGTAATCCTAGCACTTTGGGAGGCTGACACGGGGAGATCACCTGAGGTCAGGAGTTCAAGACCAGCCTGGCCAACGTGGTGAAACCTCATCTCTACTAAAATACAAAAATTAACCAGGTGTGTGATGTGTGCCTGTAATCCCAGCTACTCAGATGGCTGAGGCAGGAGAACTGCTTGAGCCCGGTGGGGCAGAGGTTGCAGTGAGCCTAGCTCACACCACTGCACTCCAGCCTGAACAACAGAGCAAGACTCTGTCTCCAAAAATATATATATATTTTTTTTCTACAAATATTTCATGGCTGTATAACAGAGTAGCTTACATTTAAAATGCATTTTGAAACTTTTTTTTCCTATCTTGCTTTTAGCCTTGAAAACATACTTTAAAACTTTTTTTTCCCTTCGCTTCCCACCAGACACTCCCTTGCATTGCTAGTTTATCTAATTATGTGTGGGCTAATCTTGAAACAAACCAGGCATGGAGACCCATCTGTGAAATTCCAGGAATTACCTCAAAGCAGTTAATCTATAACCCGGCCATTGTGAATATTACATCAGCTCACACTCCAGGCGGACTGCAACTCAAGATAGTCACCAGAAGAAGACACACAGACCTTGTGCTCAGCACCAGTCCCGCATGCTTTTTTTAAACCCCTCTCTCCAGCCTAACATTTGATATGATTCCTTTGACGCTTGAGCTTAGCCATTCTCCCATCTGCTAGCATTTGAGTAAAAGCTGCTGTCCTTTTACCACACCTTGCTTCTCCTGCTTTGACTTCCCAGAAGCAGGAAGCCAAATTTGAGTCAGTTATAATTCTATCAATATTTCAGCTAAAACAAATTATCTTAGATTACCATCTAAGTTTTCCTAAATTGCTACTCTAAATTTTAATAGACTCTAGAAATGAAATGGGCATTAAGAAATAAAAAGAAAAAGGATAAGCTTCAAATACATATGTTTATTACTTCCTTCTCCCGTTAGTATCTGTGACCTACCATCTGCTCAGGTTCATATTACAATATTTATATTTATATTTCTGCTTTTAATCAACTCAAAATGCAGTTATGATCTCACCTAATTAAACCATAATACCTTTATTAGTATTATCATTAATACTAAATGGGGATTCCCTTGGTCTGTATGTATTTCATTTGAGTATGATCATGGACATTCCAACAAAAGTTGCACTTTGAACATGTTTAACTGCATACACTACATGTTTTTTTCTGTGTAATACATTTAGTATAACCAACGATCCTGGTTTGCCTAATACTGGTTTGAGCACTCCCCAGTCCAGGGAGCCTCTGAGTCTCAGGCAAATTGGGACAGTTGATCACCATACTTTCTGCAAAGCACATTTATTTTAAAGAGAAAACACAGATTGCTAAAATATATTTTAAACACTCTCTATAAATATTAGTAACCAATTCAGTGTAAACACTGTGCCTAGATTTTGAGAAAAACAGTTTTTGAAGTGTATATTAAGAATAACTTCAAACTTGTTTTAGAAAGTACATTTGTTCAAAGAAAGAAATTACTGCTTTGCAACCAAGATGTAAGATGCAATCATATGATTTTATTTTCCTAAGATATTCTCTCTAAGCCTGAGATGAATCAATACTTCTTCATTTACTTTCAACTTTAAGGCTTTTGCAACTAATGCAACACAAGGGTGCAAACCAGGGAGAAATAAACACTTAAGTTTTTTTTTTTTAATTTGGAATTTAGAGAAGGGGTACATGTCTGCTTTTCATATCACAAAGGAAGGAAGAATATTCCATACATGTTGCTGAAATGTTGCTTATATCTTCTATTAACAGTATCTATCAATTCTGATGAGATTACAAATTTTTAAGAATTTGCCAATACTCAGAATTGTGCTCTTACTTCTGACAAAGATCACTTTTCAAAATATAGTGAATTTTATTAAAACCCAGGACATGTCTTGGGAGAGTTTCAGGAAGACAAAAGAAAATAATGGCAAGCCAAAAATTTAAATGTAAACTTTTCCTTAATTTGGTGGGTGATAAACTGTACAAAGATAACTGTCCTATTTTCAGAGACATAACCAGACTGAAAACTGTTAATGAAAAGAAATATCTGATAGTTGCAACAACAACTAGAGAATTGTTTCATCTCTCTTTCTGGACAAAACACATCATCAGACTTGCTACATGACATTACACCTGGGCCTAAACAAAAATTCGAGATTGTCAGGATATATACAATCACTATACACAAAACTTAATTTACGTAAAGCAATAAATGTAGCTACTAAGTCTAGGCACTCTGTGTGCTCATTCTTCTAGAATAACAGTGTGTTAAATTCTGTCTTCATGGTATTACACACCTCATACTTCTGCCAAAAACACCTTCGACATTCTGGTCCTACTCCAGCCTTCTTCCAATGTCTGCAAACCATCTTGGCATCTCCCTCACCAACTGTATTAAGTGGAATGTTTGGAGATTTTATTATGAGCTGCCATTTAATTTAGCTGTATAGCTCTGTGTGTTTATATATATATATATATACACACACACACACACACATATATATATGAATTTTACCATCATATAATAATAGCAGCTAACTTTGATTGAGTTCTTTGTACATGTGAGTCACTGTCCTAAACATTTACATTGATTATTTTATTAAAAACAACACTTCAAGGTAGTTTTTATTATATGATCTATTTTATATATGAGGAAATGGAGGCTTAGAGTAGTGAAGCCACTTTGCCTCATTCACACAACTAAAAAGTGGTGCATTGGAAGCTATAAGCCAGATTTGTATGTTAGATATAAAAAAAAAAATTCAATACAGATTTCTATGGATAATTTTGGAAAATCTACCAGGAAATTAGAAAGCTTAATGTGACCAAAGAACCAGTCAATGTACTTGCGAGTCCTTTCAATAAGAATGTATTCCTTTTGTGGACAAACATTATAGAAAGTGATAAAGCAAAGCAAAATTTAATTTACACGGTGACTTTATGAGACTTCCCAAATCTTGCCCGTAAATTCCTTAGAGAAAGGGCTTAACAGCATCTCAGCCTGTCAGAGAACAAATAAAATTTTTAAATAATAAATATATATGTATATGGACTATATACTTTATATAAATATATATCAAATAAAATTAGAAAAACAATAGGCATATAGGTAAGTAGGTAATAGTTAATAGACAGATTAAAAAGATAAGCAGCTGAGTACCATGGAAAAGTGGCAGCAATTGTGATGTTACAAAGGGTAGGAAAATTGGTCACAAAGCAAATGGCAAAAAAAAAAAAATACTAAACCATAGGAAAAGACAAATTGCAGTGTACATTTAGGAAGAACTAAAAACCCAGCACCATTAAAAGGATGCTTAGGGTATTTGTTCCTTTAAATTTCTAACTTTGACCCAATACAGCAATTTAATAAAACTTCAGTTTGTATTCACTAAGGCAATACATTGAGTATAAAATTTATGTATAACATAATTTCTTATATGAAAGTAATATATACTTTCCATAGGAAGAGTATGTGTTTGAGTTCCATCTTCTCACTACCCCTTGAGTATTTCTAAGGCAACTTATATTTTGCCATATTGATACTCCAGTTATTTATATTTCTGTCAAATTTCAGTTACTCTCACAATATTACTCTTATACTAAGTACATATGATTCCTAATCTTATATATGTATTGCCTTTTTTGTTTTGAATACATGATCAATGATAACTGCCTTTCTCAAATTTATTTTCTTTTGCAGCTCTGGCTAGATACACAAGCATTAGTTTGACTGCTAGTGCTGCATTTGCTTTTTGTTTTAGTATGCATGCTTTCATAACATTCTTTCTTAATGTTTCTATATACAACTCTTTGTCATTTTCATTCTCTGTGTGTGCTTGTCCCTTCTCCCAGGAGTCTTCTCATACTTTACACTCTTTCCCTCTACTAGCTAGTTTTTCTTCAAGGATGTTTATTTCCTATCTGTATAGAATCCATCTATACTAAAGCAATTTCTAATTCCTTACAAAACTGAAATCCATTCTGTCTGTGCCTCCAGCTAAGTTTTTAGTTTTATGCTCCTCCATGCCTGGGCCTAAATGAGACACAAGCAGCATAATGAACTCGGACCGAATTTCAAGGATGGCTTTTGTGGCAAGGCAAATGAATTGAGCTTCCATTTCACAAGGTGACAATAGCCAGGAGACTCTTCACTAATATGAAATAAAGCAAATCGTGAAAGAGTCATTGGTATCCAAGTATTCCTCATAAAAGAGAAAGAGAACTTTGCTGGACATAATTTCCCCTCTCTGGGGAACTATGCTGATTACAAAGTATCATAAACAAATTATAAAACCTATTTTCAGAGATTCAGAGACTCCAAAACCACCTCTCAAAGGGAAACAGCAATGTAACCATTGCAAGTTACTTCTTTCTATTTATTATTTTTGCTTTCAATCTCATAACTTACATTTTAATGGTGCTTCATATATCATGGAGGTATAGGAAGCAAGATTAGAAACACAATTACAAAGATAATCATCAGGCTTACTCTTTCTGTTATTCTTCCTGAAACATACCCACATATAAAAACTATACCTGAACAAGGTAGAAAGTAGTAAATCATTTTCACATTTAATCTCAGTCTCGTTTAGAGTAAACATTGATAACTAGACATTTGTAGGTAAAATCATTAGAATCATGACATTACATTATTATTTACCATATTATCCTGACATTCCAAATAATTAATATAATTCTCTAAATATTACATTTGTTAAAAAATGGAGTCAATAACCCAGAGTAATGAGAAAAAAAGTCATTACAATGAGTTTGTAAAAAACATTCATACCTTTTTATTAACTGTGTTTACTTAGTATTTGTTCTTTCTCTCTTGTTATCTAACCTGGTTTTCTAACAATATCTTCATTCTAGGAGGTTCCAGGACAGCCTCATGGAAGACGGCTGAGTGAGTGTCTTTTGAAAATAGCATTTTTATTCAGAAATGACAAAGTACACATGTTAAGTGTTGATTTGCATTACACAGACTATTCCCTTCTTCATATTTTACAACTTGAATCTCAGGACATAAATTTAAATGTATTCTTTGAAATATATTAAGCTATTTTTTGGTAATGCTCCTCTGTCCTTCCTTAACCTTCTTTCTTTAAGTATTGTTTGAGATAAGATATAAGTAGATGTTGGAGGATATGGAGAGTATAAAATAGAATTATTGTGTCTTCTAAAGCAAACAAACATTCTTTAAGTGCACTGAAATATGCATTTATATTCTTTCCCCTCAAATTTTCTTACTTTTTTATGATTGATAAATTCATAAGAGAGATTTTTTTCAGAAAGATGTATGCAGGAAAGTTTTACACAGAATAAGACAAGTAAACCAAGATTAAGTTTATCAATAAAATTCTGAGCCTGAATTGGATCTCAGCAATCTTGACGTCTAGTCCTTTGTTTAATCAATGGATCCTATGAATTATGAGGAACCCTAAAAGAAAATAATAAAAGTAAAAGGTACAGCATTATAAAAATAAGTTATTCCACAATTTCTATGGCAGGATTTGCTTGTCTCATTTTTCTTTGACAACATATACAGTTAGTGCTTTCTTGTTAATAGATATATTTTCCTGGACTACAGCAGAAATGTTCATATTCCTTTCTACAGTCTATTCTGGCTGAAACAATGATTTAGTAGAGAGCTACTGAGAAATTCATTTTCACATGTGCCTGTCTTTATAGTTTAAATCTTATTTAAATAATGCTATTGCTATATATGACTTAATTGTAAAATTGCTCAAGTTAAATAATTGTGTGCATTGACATGCCCCTGATAAACTGTGAAGTGCTCTCTGTTGGCTTTGAGGTATAACATTTTTTCAAAAGCACATTCTTTCCAGTCTTCTAGAATAAAATGAAGCATCACAATTTTTACTAAGTGCTACATCTATGGAATGATATGAGATCTAAAAAACAGCACAAATTATTTGAAAGCATCCTCTGGGGACTCATTTGAAGATTACAATGCACTGAATAATTATAAAATATCCTGAAGCACAATAAAGCAACACTAATATAATCAAACAAGGCCACACACAAAAATAACTGCAATGCTCTGGGGCAGAAAAGTACTAGCGCTACTCAGTAATCCCCATACGTAATACAGAAACAAAGGACTCACGTGAATTAAATATGTAAAAGCTTTTGGGAAAACAAAACCCTACACCAATGCTCATTTAGGACAATGGCCACATTCACAGTATGACAGACATAACCAAACACTGGGTCTATTTTCATTCAGAAGTACAAAAGTTTTTTCAAGTTTATGTATTATATTTGAATCTAAAATATCTTCTGTACCACCTCCTCTATCAGACAGAATTCTTTATTAATAATAATAAAAGGACTATCAAAAATGAGTGCAAAGGTAGTCATAGATATGGGGTCACTGAATGAAAAAATAAGAGTCAGGGTTTTCATAAAATAAACTAGAGAAGAAATAAGTAGCAGACAGTGTCCCAAGAGGTCATATTAGGAAAAATAAATTGTTATGGTTTTCAGCTTTTGTGTTATACTGCAGAAGTTTTTACAATGAACCTGACGGGACTAAAGAGGGTGGGAGTCTAACCTCTTGCATTCTTTGACAAGTGAAGGATGGAGCATTTTTATTAATAGCCCCTCCAAAATATGCCCATGATTAGATGGTTTCTCAAAGCAAAACTTATGATCTTGTTACCAAAGAACACAAGAATGGTTGTAGAGTAGATTTTTAAGATAATAGATGTCCAATCATTCTTCCACCAGTCTAGTTTTTTTTTCTAGAGTGCCATATAAGAAAATAAAATATTAAATACAGGTTGAAGATAATATAATACAAGGCCCATGACAAATTATTATCTAAAAAATACATTAACTCTAGTGAAAACAAGAACAGCAAAAAATTATCTATATTTGTGTCTTAGTTTGGGCTTATAACAGAGTATCGTGGATTGCATGACTTAAACAACGACATTTATTTCTCATAGTTTTACATGCCAAAAGTCTGAAATCAGGGTGTCAGCATAGTCAGGTTCTTGGTGGAGGCTCTTTTCTTGGTTTAAAGACTGTGCTTTCTAGCTGTACCCTCTCATGGCAGGGAGGGAGATTACTCTCCTATTTCTTCTTCTGTGGGCATTACAGCCATTCATGAGGTCACCACACTCATTACCAAATTGTATTCCAAAGGCCTCACCTCAAAATACCACCTCATCTGGAATCAAGATTTAAATATACGAATCTGGGAGGAATTGTGACTATACTAAAAAAGGACACTTTTTTATTAGAATAAAAGCAAGACTTAAATGATTATGTGTTAGTTTCTTTTTGAATAAATATCATCTGATTAATAAAGTTTCACAAAGTATTATCTATTAAGGTCTCCTTTCACAAATTTCACAAAAGAAAGCAAAACATAGCACGTTATTTTTGAAAAACAAATTATATTTGACCTTCATACTTTTCTTTTATAGACTTAATAGCTAACTGTTGGAAATATTTTTAATGTTTATTCATTGTGCATGTATGAAACAATATTAAGGCCCCAATGTACATAAAGGCTCCAAAATAAATTATTCTAAATGTGAACACAGAAGAGTTCACCTAGGCATATAAATTTGGCTCTTTACTCCAATGGGAAAGATAAATCTCTGTCCCATCTGGAAATCTGAAAGTTGCTGGCAAAAGAGTGGTGAAGGAATATGCTGTGTTGACAGGCCTGAAATTTCTGCATTCACATCTTCACTCTAAGGAGGCTTATTCCTCTCTACTCAAGTTAATGTGCTTAGAAGGAAACTCACCAGAATTGAGAAAATTGTGAACAACATCCCTGCTGTTAGAGAAGACTACTGAAGGGACATCCCTACTCACTGCACACAGGAGAGTTCTAGTTACCTATCAAATCCTGACGCATCTAGCTGATTTGAAGAGTAAGCTCTAAGGCCATTATTCTTTTGCCTACTGAAGTTGGGAAGACAATTTTATACTGACCTACAGAAGGCACCACATCATTCAGCACTGGCACTTTGTTAGAGTTCAAGAGTGAGCATGACCTACCAGGAAAAAATCAGATTGTGATATAAATATTTGAGGTCCATACGAGCTATCAATACCAGATAGTATATATTTTGTTTTTATTTTTATTTATTTATTTATTTATTTATTTATTTATTTATTTTTTGAGACAGTCTCCCTCTGTTGCCCAGGCTGCAGTGCAATAGCACGAACTCAGCTCACTGCAAACTCTGCCTCCCGGGTTCAAGTGATTCTACTGCCTCAGCCTCCTGAGTAGCTGGGATTACAGGCGCATGCCACCATGCCTGGCTAATTTTGGTATTTTTAGTAGAAACGGGGTTTCACCATGTTGGTCAGGCTGGTCTCAAACTCTTGACCTCGTGATCCACCTGTCTCGGCCTCCCAAAGTGTTGGAATTACAGATGTGAGCCACCACACCCAGCCTGATAGTATATATTTTGATATTTAAATATACTTAGCAGAATAGGCAAAGAGAATAGGCAAAGAAAAATAGAGACACGGGAAATGGAGCAAATGCACTGCAGGAAAGGCAAAAAAATAAAAACAAAGTTATTTTAAAATGCATTAGGGAAAGAGAGAGGGCATGCACTAAAAAATAAGTAGGCAAATAAATCCAGAATGTATAATACCTCTATGTGTCACCTATCATTCCAAATGTTGAAAGAACCAGAGAATCTACTTTGTCTAGTCAAGCAAAAAGAAAATTTATAGAAAATGTACTTTCCCTATAATACAAAGGCTTTGCTTCATTCTTCCACCTAGAACTGTATCTGGGATATGATAGAGGTCAACAAATACTTCTTGGATTGATAGATGGATGGATGCATGGATGGATGGATGGATGGATGGATGGAAGGATCAATGGATGCATGGATGGGTGGATAGATGAATGGATGGATGGATGGATAAGGGATGGATAAATGGATAGATGTTTTCAACAAGAACATTTTATATGCTCTGATTTTATTCTTTGGAAAACATACTTTTTCAGAATCTTCCTTGCTAACATATGTAAAGAATGATAAAATCTGATTCCTTGAATTAAATTATATTAAAAAATGCTACTATGTTAACAGTTTTGATTTAGTTTGGAAATAAAAACATATTCCTGAATGCTGACAGGTAGTTTAGTACCCTTATATAATCAAATTTATTTTTGGAGCATCACAATGACAGTGTAAGTAGTTTTTGTTTATTCTGATGATAAATATTTAATATCCATTCTCCTGGAAACAAGGGAGCAATGAGGGTTGCTTAGTAGTAAGTGCTTAAGAGCACTAATGTATCTTTAAATAACAATATTCAGGCATTCACATAATATCAGTTTAAACAACAAATCCCAAATAAGATGAAAGAAGGCTCAGGGGGTTGATTATAACAGAATGCTAAGTCTTCTAGCTCAAGGTCACCAGCTCAGATAGAATCTAAATCATCAGTCATTGATGAATTTATAAATGTATGAAGAAAAGATGAAATAATTTATTCTCTCAAAAGGTAGTTTTATTGAAAACCAGGGATAGACCAGGGTTCACATGAAAAAATCTTACAGTCACATTAATAGAAATAACAAAGAATATTTAGTGACATTCTATGAGTTCATCATTTTGCACCACAAATACATCATTATGAAAGTATATCTTACTCATTTACTAGAGGTCTTCATATTTTAATATTGCCCTAAATGCACTTTGATAAAGCAATAAATAAAACATATAGGGCATTATAAGTAGTTCTTATGTATAACTACAAAATGATAATATAAATAAAAACTCTAGTGTATTGTTAACACAGACTGAAATAATTAGAATATACATAAAATTGCTAGAAGAGATAATCTATGGTATCATTCAATTCCGTTACTTTACACAAGAAAAACAATTTCTGTAAATTCTAAATCCTTGTCCAAAATGGTGTTCTCTAGTGGCTGGTAGCTAGGATTTTACAGCTAGAATCTAGGTCCCATGAATTCTAGTCTACTGTATTATACATCTATGAGTCATTATTACACCAAGAATTCATGATCTAAGTTAAAAATGAAGGTTGAGTGGAAAATGATCCATGTGGTTCCTCTGTTTGAATCTTATTTCATTGCATTAGTTTGCTTTTGCATTGCTATAAAGAAATACCTGAGACTGGGTAATTTATAAAGAAAAGAGGTTTCATTGGCTAATGGTTTCTCAGGTGGTACAGGAAGCATGATGCTTGTCATCTGCTAGGCTTCTGTCAGGGTAGGCCTCAGAAATCTTCCAATTATGGTGGAAGGCAAAGGGGAAGCAGGCTCATCACACATGGTCCATGGCTAGAAGAGTGGGAAGGGGCGGTGGGGGGGACGTGCCACACACTTTTAAACAGCAAGATCTTGTGAGAAATCCATTCCAAGAATAGAATGAGGGGATGGGACTAAACCATTAGAAACTGCTCCCATGATGAAATCACCTCCCAACAGGCCCCACCTCAAACATTGGGACTACAATTTGACATGAGATTTGGGCAGGGACACAGATCCAAACCATATCACTAACCTAAATCATTCTCCTACTTTTGGGGGAATTTTTAAAGAAAAATTATGTCTCTGACTTGTTTTTAATTTCTGTGATGTTAATGAACTTGAAATTACATTCCTCCAGCAGCATGGAACATTTCTTTAGACATTTTATATGGACTGCATATACAGTTCTGGAATATAGACTAATATTTCCTTATGAATACAGAAAAGACTCTCACTATGATATGTATGAAATAGCAAACTATGTGACACTAATGATGAAATCTTAGGGGAAAAAGTATTTATAAACAGATAAAAAACAAATCAAAATTTTCTTCTTATAGTTGATTGAAAGTCTGATGGTTTATTTTATTTTCTATTTAATTTCCTTATATTTTAGCCACCTTTAAACATGCATTAAGAGAAGCTGATACAATGCTCTTTGAATGGTGATTAAAAATCAATATAAATGCAACAGTTCCTTGAACATAGTAAGCATAAAATAAATTTCTGTAGAAAAATTACATTTGACTTTTTGTGAATACATGTATTTTATTTTAAAAAAGTGAAACAGAATATTATGAAACAAATCAAGCTTAATAAAAGAATGAAAATTATTTCATAAAAATTGTAATCTTGTTTGCCTAGTTTTGAGAATAGTTTGAGTGATATCAATAAATGCTTTGTACATATTGCACCTATTATTAGAGTCATTGAATACAGGATCTATTCATTTTCAAAATATTTTTGTTATAAAATTCAGCTGGCAGATTTGAATAAGATTAAATTCTGAGCTGTACAAAATGTGCCACATTGTCACTAAGAGTTTAGCCAAATTTAAAAGAAATGTTAATATGGAGAAATCTACAGACTCCAACAAAAATTATTAGAACTGATAAAAAAATTCAGTAAAGTTGTAGGATATACAATCAACATGCAAGAATCAGTAGCATTTCTACATGCCAACAGTGAACTATCTGAAAAATAAATCAAGATAGTAATCCCATTTACAATATCTACAAATAAGATAAAATACCTAGGAATAAAAATTAACCAAAGAAGTTAAAAAGATCTCTAAAATGAAAACTAAAACATTGATGAAAGAAATTGAAGATAATACAAAAAACATGGAAAGATGTTTCATGTTCATGAACTGGAAGAATCAATATTGTTAAATGTCTATACTACTCAAAGCAGTCTACATATTCAATGCAATTACTGTCAAAATACCAATTATATCTATACATAAATAGAAAAAGCAATCTTAAAATGTATATGGAACCACAAAAAACCCAGAATAATCAAAGCCATTCTGAGCAAAAATAACACAACTGGAAGAATCACATTACCTGACTTCAAATTATACTACAGAACTATTGAAATTAAAATAGCATGGTACTGGTATAAAAACAAACACATAGACCAAGGGAGCAGAAGACAGAACTCAGAAATAAATCAGTACATCTACAGTGAACTCACTTTCAACATAGGTGTCAAGAACATATAGGACTGCCCCTTCAATAAATAGTGCTAAGCTGGAAACCATCATTCTCAGCAAACTAACACAGGAAGAGAAAACCAAACACTGCATGTTCTCACTCATAATTGGGAGTTGAACAATGAGAACGCATGGACACAGGGAGGGGAATATCACACACTGGGGTCTGTAGGGGGGTCGGGGACCAGAGGAGGGATAGCATTAGGAGAAATATCTAACGTAGAGGATGGGTTGATGGGTGCAGCAAACCATCATGGTACGTGTATACCTATGTAACAAACCTGCATGTTCTGCACATGTATCTCAAAACTTAAAGTATAATAAAAAATGGATATTTGTAAGTAGAAGAATGAAATTAGACTCCTATATTTTACCATTTAACAAAAATTAAATCAAAATCTTTTTTTTTTTTTTTTTGAGATGGAGTCTCGCTCTGTTGCCCAGGCTAGAGTGCAGTGGCATGATCTCCACTCACTGCAATCTCTGCCTCCCAAGTTCACACAATTCTCCTGCCTCAGGCTCCCGAGTAGCTGGGATTATAGGCGTGTGCCACCACGCCTGGCTAATTTTGTATTTTTTGTAGAGACGAGGTTTCGCCACATTAGCCAGGCTGGTCTCGAACTCCTGACCTCAAGTGATCCACCTGCCTCAGCCTCCTAAAGTGCTGGGATTACAGGCATGAGCCACCGCAACCAGCCTAAATCAAAATGTTTTACAGAGTTAAATCTAAGACCTGAAACTATGAAACTACTAAAAGATAACATTGGGAAAACTCTCTAGGAAATTGTTCTGGGCAAAGATTTTTTGAGTACTACCCCACAAACACAGGCAATCCAAGCAAAAATGGACAAATGGGATTACATTAACTTTAAAAAGCTTCTGCACAGCAAAGGAAATATCAAAAAATTGAAGAGACAGCCCACAGAATGGGACAAGCTATTTGGAAACTATCTATCTGACAAGAGATTAATAACCAGGATCTATAAAGAGCTCAGACAACTCAAATGGAAAAAAAAATCTAATAATCTGATTTTAAAATGGTGGAAATATTTGAATAAACATTTCTCTATAGAAGACATTCAAATGACAAAAAGGTATATGAAAAGGTGTTCAATCTCATTGATCATCAGAGATATGTATCTCACTCCAGTTAAAATAGCATTTATCCAAAAGAGAGGTAATAATGAATGCCAGCAAGGATGTGAAAAAAAAAGAACCTTTGTACACTGTTGGTAGGAATGCAAACCAGTACAGCCATTATGGAGAAAAATAAGGAAGTTCCTCAAAAAACTAAAAATAGAGCTACCATATGATCCAGCAATCCCACTGCTCAGTAAATACTTGATAGAAAGGAAATCAGGATATTGAAGAGATATCTGCACTCCCATGTTTATTGCAGCACTATTCACAATAGCCAGTATTCGGAATCAACCTATGTGTCCATAAACAGACGCATGAATAAAGAAAATGCAATACATATACTCAATAGAGTATTAGCCAAAATAAAGAATGAGAGCCTATCATTTGCAATAACATGGAAGGTACTAGAGGACATTATGTTAAGTGGAATAAGCCAGACATAGAATGATAAACTTCACATGTTCTCACTTATTTCTGGGAGCTAAACATTAAAACAACTGAACTGATGGAGACAGAGTCTAGAGTTATGGATAACAGAGGTTGAGAAAGGTAGTTAGGTGTGGCAGGGTGGGGAGGAGAAGTGGGGATAGTTAATGGGTACAAAAATGTAATTACATAGAATAAATAAATCTAGCATTTGATAGCACAACAGGTGATTACAATTCACCATAATTTATTGTAAATTTTGAAATAACTAAAATAGTATAATTAGAACATTTGTAACACAAAGAAATGATAAATGTTTGAGGTGATGGATACTCCATTAACCCTGATATACTTATTACCAACTGTAAGACTATATCGAAATATCTCATGAATCTCATAAATATATACACCTACTATATACGTGTAAAATGAAAAATACAAAATAAAACTAAAGAAAATGTTAATACATTTGTTATATTCTTTATAATACTGTTCATCATACAAGCAAATAATATAAAATATTTTCTATATATAAGTATTTTTTACAAATATTATGTAATTATTACAGTGTTTATAGGGAGCATTTATTTCATTTGATACAGGTAGAAAAATCTGGGAAGTTTCTGATTTGTGGTCAGGAATCTACATGGCTGTTGTCGTTTCAGTAACTCAAAGTTGGAAAAAAATGATGAAATGTAAAAAGAATTATTTATAACAAGCAAATCTCCCTGAACAGAACATATGCAGTCATCAAAATCAGATGCCCTGTAGCATCTCAGTGAACTACAGCTATTTGCAGCCACATCGTCTTCAGATTCTTTATTTTCCCATATAATCTTTCTCTCCTCCTTTATGCATCTTTTCTTCTACTCTCTTTTAAATCTTTTATTTCTCCAAACTTGCTTATCTGCACCTTGTGGTTCCTTAGTATATTATTTATGTTTATTTCCCTTTTGCTAAGCTATACAAAATGCATACTAATGCAGTTTCTGTGTTTATCAATAATCATACGCCTAAATTAATAACTGAATTAATAAATACCAATACATGTGCATAAAATATAACATGTTTAATATCTATATGTTAATCTATAATTTATGTGATACTTGTATGTATATCTACATACATACATATATATACATACATATGTATGTATGTATATGTAGATATACAAACGTTACAAATGCATTTATAAGGAAATGTGTATTTTTCAAAACTTGAAACAATAGAAAATAAATTAATTTATCTTGAGTAAACACAAATATTAATGCTCAATTCTATCAAATATTTAAATAACTGATTCCAATTCTACTCAAACGATTTCAAAAAACTGAAGAGGAAGAAATACTTCCAGATTCATTCTATGAGGCTAGCATTACCCTGATATCAAAAAGAGATGAAGACAAAAAAAAAAATAAATAAAGAAGAAACTACAGGTAAATATCCCTGATAAACATAGGTCCAAAATCCTCAACAAGATACTAACCAACATAATTCAACCACTCATTAACAGTTTATTCACCATGATCAAGTAAGATTGTTATCAGTGATAAAAGGATAGTTCATCATATGCAAATCAGTAAATACGATACCAACAAATCACACAGAATCAAGGACAAAAATTATATAATAATTTAAATAGATGGGGACAGATAAATATTCCTGATAAATATAGGTCCAAAATCCTCAAAAAAATACTAGCCAACATAATTCAACAACACATTAAAAGGTTATTCAACAGGATCAAGTAAAATTGTTATCAGTGATAAAAGGATAGTTCATCATAAGCAATTCAATAATTATGATACCAAAAAATCACACAGAATCAAGGACAAAAATTATATAATCATTTAAATAGATGGGGAAAGAGCATTTGATAAAATTCAACATCCTTTCATGGTGAAAGTCAAAACAAATTGGACGTAGAAGGAACCTAACTCAATGCAATAAATGTTATATATGACAAGCCCATAGCTAATATTTTACTGAATGGAGAACAACTCAAGCCTTTCAGCTAAGAACTGGAACAATACAAAGATGCCCACTTTCACCAGTTCTATTCAACATATTTCTTCAAGTCATAGCCAGAACAATTTGGCAACATAAAGAAGTAAAGGGCATTCAAACTGCAAAGGAAGAAGTCATATTGCCCTTCACTGCACCTGACAAAATCTTAGAACTAATAAATAAATGCACTGAATTTAAGGGATACAAAATCAACATACCAAAATCAGTAGTATTTCTATATACTAACAGTAATCTCGCTGAATAATAAATCAAAAAAGCAATCCCATTTATTATAGCTACCAAAAAAATAGGAATAAATTTAACTAAAGAGGTAAAGATCTCTACAAGGAAAACTATAAAACATGTATGAAAGAAATGTTTTGTGTAATACACAAAAATGGAAAGACTTCTCATTCTCATGTATTGTAAGAATTAATATTGTTAAAATATTTACAATATCTAAAGCAATCTATAGATTCAATGCAATCCCTGTCAAAATATCAATGATTGTTCATAGATATAGAAAACAATCCAAAAATTCGTGTGGAGCTAAAAAGGAATCCAAATAGCTAAAAAAAAAAGTTTCTGAGCAAAAAGAACAAAATTGCATACATCAGACTACCTGATGTCTAATTATACTTTAAAACTATAGTAATCTAAACAGTATGGTACCTGCATAAAAACAGATACATAGACCAATGGAACAAATAGAGAAATTAGAAATAAATCCACACTCTTAATAGTCAACTAATTTTTGACAAAGGCACCAAGAAGATACAATGGAGATAGATCAATCTCTCCAATAATGCTACTGGGAAAACTGGATATCTGAAGGCAGAAGAAAGAAAATAGATCTTCATCTTTCACCATATACAAAAATTAGCTCAAATGAATTAAAGACTTAATACTAAGACCTTAAACTATAAAACTACTAGAAAAAAAATTGGAGAAATGTTACAGGACATTAGTTTGGACAAATATTTTTGGGATAAGACCTCAAATGCACAGGCAACAAAAGGAAAAAATGGATTACATCAAGCTAAAAAGCATCTGTGCAGCAAAGGAAATAATTCATAAAGTGAAGAGACAACCTAGAGGATAGGAGAAAATATTTGCAAACTATTCACCTGACAAGGGATTAATAACAAGAATATATGAGAAACTCAAACAACTCAATAATAAAACAAAAACAAAAACAAAACAACTAATCTAATCTAAAAATAGGATAAAGACCTGAATACACATTTCTCAAAGAAGACATACAAATGGCTAACAGGTGTATGAAAAGATGCTCAACACCACTGATAATCAAAGAAGTGCATATCAAAACCATAAACCACCATGAGATATAATCTCACCCCAGTTAGAATGGCTATTACTGAGAAAAGATAGCAAATGATGGTGAGGAAGCAAAGAAAGGGGAATGCTCATACACTGTTGGTGGGAATGTAAACCAGTAAAACCCTTACGGGAAACAGTATGAAACTTCTTCACAACACTAAAAATAGAGGAACCATATGATCCATAAATCTTATTGTTGGGCATGTATCCAAAAGTAAGGAAATCAGTATAACAAAGAGACATCTGCACTCTCGTGTTTGTTGTAGTACTATTCACAATAGGCAAAATAAAGAATCAACTTAAGTGTCTTAGATATGGTTTGGCTGTGTTCCCATCCAAATCTCATCTAGAATTGTAATCTTCACATGTTGAGGGAGGGTTCTGGTGGGAGGTTATTAGCTCATGGGGGCGGCTCCTCCCATGCTGTTCTCATGATAGTGAGGGAGTTCTCACAAGATCTAATGTTTCAAAAGTGTTTGGCAGCACCCCTGCTCTCTCTCTCGCTCTCTTGCTGCCATATGAAAAAGGTCCTTGCTTCCCCTTTGCCTTCCATCATGATCATGTTTCCTGAGGCCTCCCCATTCATGTGGAACTGTGAATCAATTAAATCTCTTTTTTTATTTTTATAAATTACGCAGTCTCAGGTATTCCTCACAGCAGCGTGAAAACAGACTAATACAGTTTCCATCAACAAATGAATAGATAAAAATATGTGGTGTATATATACACAAGGGATTTAATTTTTTTTTTTTTTACTTTTATTTCAGGTTCATAGAATACAGGTTCAGGTTTGTTACACAGGTAAATTGTGCGTGACGAGGGTTTGGTGTACAGGTTATTTTGTCACCCAGGTAATAAGCATAGTACAAATAGGTAGCTTTTCAATGCAATTTCTCCTCCCAACCTCCATGCTCAAGTAGGCCCCAGTGTCTGTTGTTCCCTTCTTTGTGTACCCACGTACTCAAAGGTTGGCTTCCACTTATAAGTGAGAAGGTGTAGTATTTGGTTTCCTCTTCCTGTGTTAGTTCACTTAGGATAATGACCTCCAGGTCCATCCATGTTGCTGCAAAGGACATGATCACTTTCTTTTTTATGGCTGCATAGTATTCCATTGTGTATATGTACCACCTTAAAAAAAATTAGTCTATCATTAATGGGCATTTATGTTGATTCCATGTGTTTGCTATTGTGAATACTGTTGTAATTAACATATGCATGAATTGTTTTTATGGTAGAACAATTTATAATCCTTTGAGTATATGACCAATAATGGGATTGCTAGTAACAATGTGTTTCTTTTTTAAGTTCTTCGAGAACTTGCCAAACTACTATCCACAGTGGCTAAAGTAATTTACATTCCCACCAGAAATGCATAAGCATTCCCTTTTCTCCACATCCTTTCCAGAATCTGTTATTTTTTTCACTTTTTGACAATAGCCATTTTGACTGGTGTAAGATGATATCTCATTGTTGTTTTAATTTGCATTTCCTAATGATTAGTGATGGTGAACGTTTTTTCATATACTTGTTGGACATGTATATGTCCAACATTTGTCTTCTTTTAAGAAGTGTCTGTTCATGTATTTTACCAACTTTTTAATGTTTGTTTTTTTGCTTATAAACTTGTTTAATTTTCTTATAGATTCTGGATATTAGACCTTTGTCAGATGCATAGTTTGCAAATACTTTTCTCCCATTCTGTAGCCTGCTTGTTCACTCTGTTGATAGTTTTCTTCCCCCTGTGCAGAATCTCTTTGGTTTATTTAGGTCCCAGTTGTTAATTTTTTGTTTTTCTTGGAATTGCTTTTGATATCTTCGTCACAAAGTCTTTGCCAGGTCCTAAGTCCAGGATGATATTGTCTAGGTTGTATTCCAGAGTTTTTCTACTTTCAGGTTTTACATGTAAGTTTTTATCCATCTTCAGTTAAATTTTGTATATGGTGTAAGGAAGCAGTCCCGTTTCAATCTTCTGCAGATGGTTAGCCAGTTATCCCAGCACCATTTATTAAATATTGAGTTCTTTCCCCATTGCTTATTGAAGATCAATTGGTTATAGGTGTGTGGATTTAATTCCTGGCTCTCTTCCTTCAGTTTATGTGTCTATTTTTTGTACCAGTACCATGTTCTTTTGGTTACTGTAAACTTGTAGTATAGTTTGAATTCAGGTAATGTGAATGCCTCTAGCTTTGTTCTATTTGATTAGGATTGCCTCAGCTATTTGGACTCTTTTTTTGCTTCCCTATGAATTTTAAAATATATTTTTATGGTTCTGTAAAGAATGCCATTGTTAGTTTGGTAGGAATAGCACTAAGTCTGTAAATTCCTTTGGGACGTACAGCCATTTTAACAATATCCTTTCATCCAGGAGAATTGAATTTTTCCATTTGTTTGGGTCACCCTGATTTCTTTGAGCAGTGTTTTTAAATTCTCATTGTAGAGGTGTTTCACCTCTTTGGTTGGCTCTATTCTGGGGTATTTTATTCTTTTTTTGGATATTGTGAATGGGATTGTATCCTTGATTTGGATCTCAGCTTGGATGTTGTTGGTGTATAGAATGATACAGATATTTGTACATTCATTTTGTATCCTCAGACTTTGTTCAAGTTGTTGGTCAGATCAAGGAGCTTTTGGGCAGAAACTATGGTGTTTTCTAGGCATAGAATAATATCATCTGAAAACAGGGAGTACTTGACTTCTCTCTTCTTATTTGGATGTGTTTTATTTCCTTCTCTTGCCTGATTACTCTGGCTAGAACTTCCAGTACTATGTTGAATAGGAGTGGGCAGAGTGGGCATCCCTTCTTGTTTCAGTTTTTAAAGAGAATGCTTCCAGTATTTGCCCATTCTGTATGATGTTGGCTATGGGTTTTTCATAGATGGCTCTTATTATTTTGAGGTATGTTCCTTCACTGCGTAATTGTGAGATTTTAACATAAAGCCATGTTGAATTTTTTTGAAAGATTTTTGTTCATCTATTGACGTAATCATGTGGCTTTTGTTTTTAGTTCTGTTCATGTGGTGAATTATGTGTATGTTGAACCAAACTTTCATCCCAGGAATGAAACTTACTTGATCATGGTGGATTAGCTTTTTCATTTGCTGCTGCATTTGGTTTGCTAGTGTTTTGTTAAGTATGTTTGCATCTATGTTTATTAAGGATATTGGTCTGAAGTTTTCTTTATTCTTTGTGTTTCTGCCAGGTTTTGGTATCAGGATGCTTCTGGCCTCATTAAATGAGTTAAGGAGGAGTCCTTCCTCCTCAATTTTTGGAATAATTTCAGGAGGAATGGTGCCAGCTTTTTCTTATGCATCTAGTAGTATTTGGCTGTGAATCTGTCTGGTCCTGGGCTTTTTCTGGGTGGCTTTATATTACTGATTGACTTTCAGACTAATTTTTGATCTGTTCATGTTTTAATCTCTTTCTGGTTCAATCTTGGAAGATTGTATGTTTTCAGGAATTTACCCATTTCTTCTAGGTTTTCTAGATTGTCCTCATAGAGATGTTTATAATAGCCTCTAAGAGTTTCTTTTAATTTCTGTGGAGTCAGTGATAACATCCCCTTTTTCATTCCTGATTGTGTTTATTTGGATCTTCTCTTTTTGTCTGTATTAGTCTAGCTAATGGTTTATCTTATTGTTTCAAATAATCTGCTCCTAGATTCATTGATTTGTGTATGATTTTTCACATCTCAATTTCCTTCACTTCAGTTCTAATTTTTGTTATTTTTTGTCTTCTAGCCTTGGGGTTGGTTTGCTCTCATTTTTCTAGTTCCTCAAATTGTGATATTAAGTTGTTAATATGAGATTTTTCTATGTTTTTTATATGGATGTTTGTGATATAAACTTCCCTATTAACACTGCTTTGGTTATGCCCAGATATTCTGCTAAGTTTTACCTGTTCTCATTAATTCCAAAGAACTTTTAAAAAATTTCTGCCTTAATTATTTACCCAGAAATCATCAAGGAGAAGGTTGTTTAATTCTCATGTAATTGTATGGTTTTGAATTATTTTCTTAGCATTGATTTCCATTTTTATTGCACTGTAGTCTGAGAGTGTGGTTGATATGATTTTGGTTTTTTAAATTTTGCTGAGAATTGTTTTAAGCCTGATTGCGTGGTTGATTTTAGAGTATGTTCCATATGCAGATGAGAAAAATGTACATTCTGTGGTTTTGTGGTGAAGTGTTCTGTAGATGTGTATTAGGTCTATTTGGTCAAGTGTGAACTTCAGGTCCTGAATAAAATTGTTAGTTTTCTGTCTCAATCATCTGTGTAATACTGTCACTGGGATGTTAAAGTCTTCAGCTATTTGTGTGTGATTATTTAAGTTCTTTGTAGCTCTTTAAGAACTTGCTTAATTAATCTGGGTGCTCCTGGATTGATTGCTTATATATTTAGGATGGTTAAGTCCTCTTGTTAAATTGAGCCCTTTGCCATTATGCAATGCTTTCCTTTGCCTTATTTATTTATTTATTTTTTATCTTTGTTGGTGTAAAGTCCCTTTGGTCTGAAATTAAAATAGCAATCCCGGCTCTTTTTTGTTGCTCAGTAGATTTTTCTCCATCCCTTTATTTGAGCCTATGGTATCACTGCATGTGAGATGGGTCTCCTGCAGACAGCATACGATTTGGTTTTGCTTCTTTATCCAACTTGCTGCTCTGTTCTTTTTAATTGGGGTATTTAGCTCATTTACATTCGAGGTTAGTATTGATAGGTATGGGTTTGAGCCTGCATTTGTCTTGCTAGCTGGTTACTATGCAGACTTATTTGTGTGCCTGCTCTATTTTCTATGGCCTATGTACTTAAGTGTGTCTTTGTAATGGCTGTAATAGTCTTTCCATTTTTACCATTACCTTCAGGACCTCTTGTAAGGGAGGTCTGGTGGTAACAAATTCCCTTAGCATTTGCTTTTCTGAAAAGGATCTTAATTCTCCTTTGCTTATGAAGCTTATTTGGCTGCACACTAAATTTTTGGTTATTTTATTTTTCTTTAAGAAGGCTGAATATTGTCCCCCAATCTCTTCTAACTTGTAGGGTTTCTGCAGGTCTGTTGTTAGCCTGCTGGGGTTCCCCTTCTATGTGACCTGCCCCTTCTCTCTAGATGCCTTTAACATTTTTTTCTTTTATTTCAACCTTGGAGAATCTGATGACTATGTATCTTGGGGATGGTTTTCTTGTGTAGTATTTTGCAGGGGTTGTCTATATTTCCTGAATGTAAATGGTGGCCTCTTTATTGAGGTTTGGGAAACTTTCATGGACAATATCCTGAAATACGCTTTCCAAATTGATTGCTTTCTCTTCCTCTCATTCAGAGATATCATTGAGTCATAGGTGTGGTCTCTTCATATAACTTCATATTTCTCAGGGGTGTTGCTCATTCTTCTTTTTTGTTTTTTCTTTTAGTCTGAGATGTGAGATTCTTTCATCAGCTTGGTCAATTCTACCATTAGTAATTGTGATTGCATTATGAAATTCTTCTAACATGTTTATCAGCTCTAATAGGTAAGTTTGGTTCTTTCTTACAATGGCCACATGGTCTATAACCCCCTATATTGTTTTATTGTAATCCTTACATTTCTTGGATTGGGTTTAGACTATCTCCTACATGTCAATGATCTTCATTTCTCTCCATATTTTGAAATATATTTCTGACATTTCAGCCATTTCAGCCTGGTTAGGAATCATTGCTGGGAAACTGGTGTGGTCATTTGGAGGTAAGAAGGCCCTCTGGCTTTTTGAGTTGCCAGAGTTCTTATGCTAGTTCATTCTCCTGTGTGTGGGCTTATGCTCCTTTAGTCTTGGAAGTTACTGTCCTTTGGATGTTTCTTGTTTGTTTGCTTTTTTTAAATGTATTTTTATTTGTTCCTCTTTTATGCCCTTCGGGGTTTTCTTATGGTATAAGGTGGGTTGGATTGACTGGCTTTAAGTCTGAAGGAGGCCTACACCAGACTTCTGGGTAGGAAGCTAGTAGCAAGCCCAGTTAGGCAAGGTGGGGTTGTGGGTTTGGGGGGATGGAACAATCTTTCTGCTTCTAGGCAGAAAGATTGTAGAGGCACTACAACTGCAGCCTCTGTTGGGGTTATGGCATGAGTGCTGGTCAGCTCTGGGGCCCAAGGCTTGTAGAGGTCCACTAGGCCTCAAGAGTTGCCCCTGCAAAATGTCTAGGTAGCCCTTTGCTTCAGTCTAGAAGCATGGTGAGATGATGTGGGGGTGGAAGTGAGTCAGGGAAGAGGATTCTCTTCTTCCCAGTCTTGCACAGGTTCCTGTGAAAAGCATGAACTCCCTTGGGAGGGTTCTCATTCACTCAACATTTTTTGTTTTGGTGAGGTTCTCCTGGCTCCACACTGAGCCCAGATAAGCTGGTACCCACCTTTTTTCCTCTCTGCTCTCAATGTTCTTCTGCTGTCTTGATGGGTCTTGACATAGTATCTCAGATGCTGGTTTTCAGGGTCAGTGTTCACTAGCCCTGTTGTTTCCTGTTCATGAGAGCAGTGCACATGAGCTGCTTCTAGTCTGTTATCTTCCATGATGTATTGTTATTCAGCCATAAATAAGAATGAAATCCTGTCATGCTTGTATCAATCACCATTGATGAAAGTGGAGGTCATTATGTTAGGAGAAATCAGCCAGGTACAGAAAGACAAACATAGCATGTTTTCATTCATATCTGAGAGCTAGACAAGCATATCTCATGGATATAGAGAATAGATTGATGATTACTAGAGGCTAGAAAGGGAAAAGGGAATTGGAGGAAGAAAAGTTGGTTAATGGGTACAAAAAATACGTTATATAGAAAGAATATATTGTAGTGCTCAATAGTACTATAGGAAAATGATAGTTAACAATGATTTATTGTATATTTCAAAAGAGCTAGGAGAGAGTTTTAATGTTTCTAACACAAAGATAAATGTTTGTGGTTAGGGATATCCTGTTACCCTGATTTGATCGTTACACATTGTATACATGTATCAAAACATAGCATGTACTCCCAAAATATGTACAATTATTATATATAAATAAAAATACAAAAAGATTGATAAATGGAAAAACTTTAAAAGATGGGAACACATTAATCCAATAATGGAACTGAGCAGCTTTGAGACTGGTTACCTTTTTGGTAGTTATCAGATTACTTCCTGATTCATCTCTATTCCTAAAGCTTTCAGTGAAAATCCTGGAATGTCTTTTTCTTTTGAGGAAGAAGACACTGTAGGAATTTTTGCTCTGCTTTTAAGAATTTGTTTTTGGCTCAGCTCTTTAGCTTTAACCTCCTTTCATCTATAGAATTCAGCAAATCTCTCAAGGAGGAAACTGTCTGCATATTTACGGCCTTTCAAATGTACAATGTTTCCTGTTAGCCGCTCAAAGCAGTCAAATGTTCTGAAGTTTTCTTTTTCCAGGGTATGGGCCCTTTCCCTTGTGATGTCCAAATTTTCAGATTTTATCCCCTGCCCAGAATTAACAAATATTCCTCAAGTTAAAGGCATCTGCAGATCAACACTGAAAACTTCTTATTTCTCTTGAATTTGTCACTGCAATTCTTTCTGCTTTTTCAGTTCTCTAACTGAAAAGGAGAACTCATTTTCTCTTTTAGTTCTGCTAAGCTAAAAAGCTCATCTGTGTGTGTGTTTTTTTTTTGGTTCTACTAAGTTGGAGTGTTGGCTTGCAATGAATTATTCCATCCAGTAGTGGAAAGACTGTTGCCAAAATTTAAATATGAATGTGTAGCTTATCAACAAGAATTTTGAATAGGGGCAGGAATCACACTAACATAATGTTATTTAATTTAGACAATAAATTTTATAATGACTGCAGATTAATTTGAATCAGATCAAAGTATGGGAAAAAAATGGAGCACATACAGGGAGCTGTCATGTGAAGAAGAACTGAAGGCTGTTGGATGTTTTTTGTACATACATAACGTAATAATGCAATTTACATATTTTACTGTTGGTCATATTAAAGACAGATGATAAGAGCAGTGCACATGAGATGCTTCTAGTTTATTATTTATTTATTTTATTTATTATGCATTCTGATTCCAAAAATAAATAGAACCCATAAATAGAAATGGTAGAGATATAGATTTAATCTGAATGTTAGAAAATGTTTCAATGGCGCTGGGCATGGTGGCTCATCGCCTGTAATCCCAGCACTGTGGGAGGCCGAGGTGGGTGGATCATGAGGTCAGGAGTTCAAGACCATCCTGGCCAAGATGGTGAAACCCCGTCTCTACTAAAAATATAAAAATCAGCCTGGCACAGTGGTGGATGCCTACATCCCAGCTACTCAGGAGGCTGAGGCAGGAGAATCGTTTGAACCCAGGAGGCAGAGGTTTTAGTGAGCCAAGATCACGCCACTGCACTCTAGCCTAGGCAACAGAGCAAGACTCTGTCTCAAAAAAAAATAAAAAAATAAATAAAAGTTTCAGTGATGCCTTATATGGTAGCAACTTTCCAAAGACTGGATACAGTCAAGAAAATGTCTAAAGATAACTTCCTACAAATGTCTCTCTACTATTCGGAATATGCGGCCAGATAATTTCCAAGAATATTTTCTTAATGATTAATACTAAAGAGGAACATGCCCTAAGTATTTAAATAAATAGATGATTTATTGGCCTTTGACAATTAAATACTACTTTGATAGTTTCCATTGAATCTTTCTCTCTATTCTTTTCATTTATAATAATTTATAAGGTTTTTTTCAGTTTCTTGTGATGTACATTTAATTGAAGATCAAATACAGATATAAAACTGAGGATAACAAGCTCATCATAATAAGGAATTAGAGCTTTCAAAATGACTTAAAGGAATTTTAAATAAATATGTATTCCCTCATTTCTTTTCTTAAGGAAAATGATTTTATGCATGGGAGCCTTCTTTAATTAAATAAAGTTTTATATAAGATTCACAGGCAGCATATATTTGAATAAGCTATATTAGTTATGGGAAAGTTTACAGTCAAAGCAATTTTTAACTAAAAGAAACAGACTTCAAATATTTTTCTTTCTTTTTTTTTTTTTTTTTTTTGAAGTGAAGCATCCTTTATTCCTCAATGAATTTCAGTGCAGTAAATTTGTCATATAAAAGCCAATAGTTTCTTGAAATGCCAGACCTTGGGGAACAGTGCTTAGGACAAAATACCAACAGACCTTAAATTTAAATTTTCAACATTTCCACCAAACTTCATATATGATTAGCTGGCACCTGTGCACACACACTCGTACATCCACACACACACCATGCCCTCCCACCTGCATGCGTTCATAGTTACTACAATTCCTTCAAGATGTGAACTCAGGGATGTAAGAAACAAGACAAAGAAAACTGCTTTTCATGGTTCCTTTATACCAATGGTTCTTAACTAAGCATGATTTGCATGACATTTGGCAATGTTTGGAGACATTTTTGGTTGTCACTAATTGGGGGGAAATTACTGGCATCTAGTGTATATAGGCCAGTAATGCTGCTAAACATCCTACAATGCGCACAGGACAGCCCCCACAACAAAGAATTATCTGGCCCCAAAGTGCCAAAGTTGAGAGACTTTTTTTTTTTTTTTTTGAGACAGGGTCTCACTCTGTCACCGAGGCTGGAGTGCAGTGGTGCAATCACGGCTCACTGTAGCCTTGACCTCCCGGGCTCAGATGACCCTCCTACTTCAGCCTCCCCAGTAACTGGGACTACAGGTGTGTGCCACCACACTCAACTAAAAATTTTTTTTTCATTTTAATCACTATACAATTGTTCCTGTAGCAGCTGTCACATAGAAGATTTTATTTTATTTATTTTATTTATTGATTTATTATTATTATTATTATTATACTTTAGGTTTTATGGTACACGTGCGCAATGTGCAGGTAAGTTACATATGTATACATGTGCCATGCTGGTGCGCTGCACCCACTAACTCGTCATCTAGCATTAGGTATATCTCCCAATGCTATCCCTCCCCCCTCCCCCCACCCCACAACAGTCCCCGAAGTGTGATGTTCCCCTTCCTGTGTCCATGTGTTCTCATTGTTCAATTCCCACCTATGAGTGAGAATATGTGGTGTTTGGTTTTTTGTTCTTGCGATAGTTTACTGAGAATGATGATTTCCAATTTCATCCATGTCCCTACAAAGGACATGTACTCATCGTTTTTTATGGCTGCATAGTATTCCATGGTGTATATGTGCCACATTTTCTTAATCCAGTCTATCATTGTTGGACATTTGGGTTGGTTCCAAGTCTTTGCTATTGTGAAGAGTGCCGCAATAAACATACGTGTGCATGTGTCTTTATAGCAGCATGATTTATAGTCCTTTGGGTATATACCCAGTAATGGGATGGCTGGGTCAAATGGAATTTCCAGTTCTAGATCCCTGAGGAATTGCCACACTGACTTCCACAAGGGTTGAACTAGTTTACAGTCCCACCAACAGTGTAAAAGTGTTTGTATTTCTCCACATCCTCTCCAGCACCTGTTGTTTCCTGACTTTTTAATGATTGCCATTCTAACTGGTGTGAGATGGTATCTCATTGTGGTTTTGGTTTGCATTTCTCTGATAGCCAGTGATGATGAGCATTTTTTCATGTGTCTTTTGGCTGCATAAATGTCTTCTTTTGAGAAGTGTCTGTTCATGTCCTTTGCCCACTTTTTGATGGGGTTGTTTGGTTTTTTCTTGTAAATTTGTTTGAGTTCATTGTAGATTCTGGATATTAGCCCTTTGTCAGATGAGTAGGTTGCGAAAATTTTCTCCCATTTTGTAGGTTGCCTGTTCACTCTGGTGGTAGTTTCCTTTGCTGTGCAGAAGCTCTTTAGTTTAATTAGATCCCATTTGTCAATTTTGGCTTTTGTTGCCATTGCTTTTGGTGTTTTAGACATGAAGTCCTTGCCCATGCCTATGTCCTGAATGGTAATGCCTAGGTTTTCTTCTAGGGTTTTTATGGTTTTAGGTCTAACATTTAAGTCTTTAATCCATCTTGAATTGATTTTTGTATAAGGTGTAAGGAAGGGATCCAGTTTCAGCTTTCTACATATGGCTAGCCAGTTTTCCCAGCACCATTTATTAAATAGGGAATCCTTTCCCCATTTCTTGTTTTTCTCAGGTTTCTCAAAGATCAGATAGTTGTAGATATGTGGCATTATTTCTGACGGCTCTGTTCTGTTCCATTGATCTATATCTCTGTTTTGGTACCAGTACCATGCTGTTTTGGTTACTGTAGCCTTGTAGTATTGTTTGAAGTCAGGTAGTGTGATGCCTCCAGCTTTGTTCTTTTGGCTAGGATTGACTTGGCAATGCGGGCTCTTTTTTGGTTCCATATGAACTTTAAAGTAGTTTTTTTCCAGTTCTGTGAAGAAAGTCATTGGTAGCTTGATGGGGATGGCATTGAATCTATAAATTACCTTGGGAAGGATGGCCATTTTCACGATATTGATTCTTCCTACCCATGAGCATGGAATGTTCTTCCATTTGTTTGTATCCTCTTTTATTTCCTTGAGCAGTGGTTTGTAGTTCTCCTTGAAGAGGTCCTTCACGTCCCTTGTAAGTTGGATTCCTAGGTATTTTATTCTCTTTGAAGCAATTGTGAATGGGAGTTCACTCATGATTTGGCTCTCTTTTTGTCTGTTATTGATGTATAAGAATGCTTGTGATTTTTGTACATTGATTTTGTATCCTGAGACTTTGCTGAAGTTGTTTATCAGCTTAAGGAGATTTTGGGCTGAGACAATGGGGTTTTCTAGATATACAATCATGTCATCTGCAAACAGGGACAATTTGACTTCCTCTTTTCCTAATTGAATACCCTTTATTTCCTTCTCCTGCCTAATTGCCCTGGCCAGAACTTCCAACACTATGTTGAATAGAAGTGGTGAGAGAGGGCATCCCTGTCTTGTGCCAGTTTTCAAAGGGAATGCTTCCAGTTTTTGCCCATTCAGTATGATATTGGCTGTGGGTTTGTCATAGATAGCTCTTATTATTTTGAGATACATCCATCAATACCTAATTTGTTGAGAGTTTTTAGCATGAACGTTGTTGAATTTCGTCAAAGGCCTTTTCTGCATCTATTGAGATAATCATGTGGTTTTTGTCTTTGGTTCTGTTTATATGCTGGATTACACTTATTGATTTGCATATATTGAACCAGCCTTGCATCCCAGGGATGAAGCCCACTTGATCATGGTGGATAAGCTTTTTGATGTGCTGCTGGATTCGGTTTGCCAGTATTTTATTGAGGATTTTTGCATCAATGTTCATCAAGGATATTGGTCTAAAATTCTCTTTTTTGGTTCTGTCTCTGCCCGGCTTTGGTATCAGGATGATGCTGGCCTCATAAAATGAGTTAGGGAGGATTCCCTCTTTTTCTATTGATTGGAATAGTTTCAGAAGGAATGGTACCAGCTCCTCCTTGTACCTCTGGTAGAATTCGGCTGTGAACCCATCTGGTCCTGGACTTTTTTTGGTTGGTAAGCTATTGATTATTGCCACAATTTCAGCTCCTGTTATTGGTCTATTCAGAGATTCAACTTCTTCCTGGTTTAGTCTTGGAAGAGTGTATGTGTTGAGGAATTTATCCATTTCTTCTAGATTTTCTAGTTTATTTGCGTAGAGGTGTTTGTAGTATTCTCTGATGGTAGTTTGTATTTCTGTGGGATCGGTGGTGATATCCCCTTTATCATTTTTTATTGCATCTATTTGATTCTTCTCTCTTTTTTTCTTTATTAATCTTGCTAGCGGTCTATCAATTTTGTTGATCCTTTCAAAAAACCAGCTCCTGGATTCATTAATTTTTTGAAGGGTTTTTTGTGTCTCTATTTCCTTCAGTTCTGCTCTGATTTTAGTTATTTCTTGCCTTCTGCTAGCTTTTGAATGTGTTTGCTCTTGCTTTTCTAGTTCTTTTAATTGTGATGTTAGGGTGTCAATTTTAGATCTTTCCTGCTTTCTCTTGTGGGCATTTAGTGCTATAAATTTCCCTCTACACACTGCTTTGAATGCATCCCAGAGATTCTGGTATGTTGTGTCTTGGTTCTCGTTGGTTTCAAAGAACATCTTTATTTCTGCCTTCATTTCGTTATGTACCCAGTAGTCATTCAGGAGCAGGTTGTTCAGTTTCCATGTAGTTGAGCGCTTTTGAGTGAGATTCTTAATCCTGAGTTCTAGCTTGATTGCACTGTGATCTGAGAGATAGTTTGTTATAATTTCGGTTCTTTTACATTTATTGAGGAGAGCTTTACTTCCAAGTATGTGGTCAATTTTGGAATAGGTGTGGTGTGGTGCTGAAAAAAATGTATATTCTGTTGATTTGGGATGGAGAGTTCTGTAGATGTCTATTAGGTCCGCTTGGTGCAGAGCTGAGTTCAATTCCTGGGTATCCTTGTTAACTTTCTGTCTCGTTGATCTGTCTAATGTTGACAGTGGGGTGTTTACACTCAAAGCAATTTTTAACTAAAAGAAACAGACTTCAAATATTTTTCAAGCATATATTTTCCTGTTTCTCATTTTCATCACTTTTATACACCTTTTTATTTATCTTGATACTTTTCATCTAGATTTCAGGATATTTTCATCCACTTTCCTTTTATCTTTATTTTCCAGTGACATCTTCAGTATCCTATAATGCTCTCTTAAGCTTTGATGATATATTAAGAAATTATTGGCTGGGCACAGTAGCTCATGCCTGTAATCCCAGCACTTTGGGAGGCCAAAGTGAGCAGATCATTTGAAGCCACGAGTTCAAGACCAGCCTGGCTAGCATGGTGAAACCCCATCTCTGATAAAAATGCAAAAATTAGCAGGGTGCGGTGGTGCACACCTGTAGTCCCAGCTACTTGGGAGGCTGAGGCACAAGAATCACTTGAACCTGGTAGGCAGAGGTTGCTGTGAGCCACATTACTCCACTGCAGTCCAGCCTGGGCAACACAGTGAGACTCTGTGTCAAATAAAAAAAATATATATTGCTTACATTTTCAGTGTAGTGTCCAGCTTGACTCTTCTATCTTCTAGCACATCTTCGCAACACTTCAGGGCTGTGTTAGTCCATATTACACTTCTATAAAGGAATACCTGAGACTGGGTAAGTAATTTATAGAGCAAAGAGGTTTATTTGGCTAATAGTTCTGCAGGCTACACAAGAAGCTTGGAATCAGCATCTGCTTCTGGTGAGGCCTCAGAAAGCTTTCAATCATGGCAGCAAGAGGAGCAGATATGTCACCTAGTTAGAAAGCAAGGGAGATTTCAGGCTCTATTAAACAACTAGCTCTCACATGAGCTAATAAGAATGAGAACTCACTTACTAACATGGGGGAGGGCTCAAGCCATTCAGAAGGGATCCACTCTCATGCTCCAAATACCTCCCACCTTGCCCAACTCCAACATTGGGAATCACATTTTAACATGAGATTTGGAGGGGACAAACATCTGTACTATATCAAGTGCTATGAATTTATAAATTTTTGTCTGATAAATATGCAAATATTTTATTTCCTTGGAGAGAGATACCCTATAGGTTATATTTTATGGCCGTATTGGACACTAACCAGTTTTTTGTCTAACTGAGCAATCTTATCCTAACTTTACCTATAAATACCTAACTTATCAAATAATCTCTGAACCTATCATAGTATCTTACTGATTCCATATTAATTAATGAATTGGATAGGATATTTGAAAGTTTATGTTTACAAGAAAGTGATGATTTTTAGTTTTAAAAATTGTACTTTAAAATTGTGATCCTTTTCCATAACATTAGCTAGTGTCCCTTTATCAGGCCATAGAGGACAAAATTCCTCCAGGCCTCCAATCTCTTGTCCTAATCCATTCATTGGCTTTCATTTTACGGGCATCAAACTAATATATTTCATTGATTTATTTGCTTCATCTATTAAAAAACCCAAAGCAAGACATTAAGCAACTTATCCTTAAGCATGTGTGAATTATTAGCTCACTTACTTGCTGGTACTGAAATCTCATTTCTTTTTTTCTTTCTTCCTTTATTTTATTTTTCTGTAGTTATGTGATCTCTTTGCCAAACTACTTTATATATTTTATCTTGCTGATTGGTTATTTATCTGAATTAACAACAAATTTATTTCAGATAGAGGCTGAAAATATATATAAGCATATAACTAGATAGATGGATCTACAGATAGAAAGATGAATAGTTAAGTAGGTTGAAAGATGGATATCTGGGCCTCACTCTGGTATTCTTTCATTACATGTACACAACAGAAGTCCATTATGTTTATTTAAAAACCTTTTACACAGAGAAATAGTGCCATGATCTCCAAAGATAAGAAGAATCTGAAATAAATAACTAACCACATTTCCTTCCCAAATTCAGACTCCTTAACTCAAAGACCCTTGAACTGAGTTGAAGGTGACAACATTTTAAACTACGTTTAAAGTTTTGATTATTACATCGAGTTAAAGTTTTAATTTCTAGTTTAATAATGTGTTTTGCAATGTTAAGCAAGCACAAAACTTTATATGTGCTAAGAATGATCAGTGAAAGCATTGGGCTGCCTGAATTACTTTATTATCATGATCTGTAAGTCAAGCTTGCTCAGAGTGGAAGTTACCTATTGAAAAAGCTATATGTATAAATAGCATCAATATATCATCTCTATATGATGTTATTCATGTTTTATTTAAAGAAAAAATTTTTAAAAATCCACATATACAGTCATTTACTCACACTCTCATCTTTTACACCACTACCAGGGTGAGGGCGATTGGAAACATATTAATGGAAAACACATTTTTCATGTAGACAACCAAGTCACTTAGTGGGTTTCATGGATTAAGGACTAAGTATATTTATTCCTTCCACAACCTCCATTTTTTCATTTCTGTTGAACACTTACTTCAGGCCAAAGGGTATAGAAAATAATAGTGAATACATGAGAAACAATTGAAAAAGAAGTTTTAAAAATTTAATTTAGAAAAAGTTTTTTTTACATATAAAATTATCTACAAGTAATATAACCAAATATCAATTGAGGTGAATTGATTGTATATACAAGTATGACCCAATCTGTTAATAAAGTCAGCTACAGTTCTCTGGAGAATTATTGGTAACTGCACCGTTTACAGAATACCATTTTATTAACATGTAAATTGCATATGGGATGTCATTACAATTGAGTAAAATAACATTTGCATAGAGAGAAAACTGTAAGAAAGTATGTTAATTTATTGCAACAAGTCTAAAGTATAATTTGTTGCATTTTACCAGCCTCTGGTAGAGGGCTTAACTAGCATGCAAACTGCTTTAAATAAACCTACAAGGAATTTCTGCTGTGAACATGCTTAACAATTAAGAAACAATTTAACCTTGCTTCTCCTGTCTCATAATTTTTTTCCCTTTGTGTGTTACAAATATCTTTCTACTTGAAAAAAAGAATGATGAATAGCCACAATATTCTACCCATAGGAAACAGTAACCTCTAAGAGGATCACATTTGTTTTATATATAAATTTATATTTAAATAATTTAAGGTTTGTGAGCATGGAATAACGAGTATTTTATGTGATAACAATTTAAATGAATAAACCAACCACACAATGTACTCATTTTACCAAAAGATGGGATTATATCCAAAATGACTGCATTTAACTTTTGATGAACTGAGTGTTTGAGAAGGCAGCAGAATCTTATTATGTGTTTAAGTCATAATTATGTCGTAAGAAAATAAAGAGATTTAACCAAATTTAGCTAAGCATTGATTTTCATAAATCAGTCTTCAAATACATTGCAATACAGAATCAGTAACAATAGGGTAATGATTTATATTTTTGCCATAGCATTTTGTCAACAGAACTTGAAACAACTGGATCACAACTACTGGATCATTTACTAGCCTTTACAATCAAGTAACTTTGGATTCAGAAATTATTTCACTTTATCAATGTTTAATAGATAATAGTGAAATTTTTCTATTATTCTTCTCTAGATAAATAGTAAAAAGGAAGTCAAAATGACACAATGGAAAGAGCTTAGTTTTAATATACAGTTGACTTTTGACCAATGCAGGTTTGAAGTACGTGAGTCCACTTACCCATGGATTTTTTTTTTCCACAGAACGCAGATCAAAAATACAGTATTCTCAGGTTGTAAAACCCACTTACATGGAGGGCCCACATTACCTAAATGTGAGTTCTGCAGGACTGACTGCTAAACATGAGTCTGTGGATTTTGGCGTGGGGGGAGGTACTCCCGCATCAATTCCCCATGTACACCAAGGAACAGCTATAGTATATGTGCTGTCAGTAACTCAGTCTATGTCTTGGGACAGAGTTTCTAAAAGGTAAGTTAATGTACATGCACATATTTCTTTAGGAAAACTTCTTGTGAACTTTCCTTGTTAATTTAAATCATTACAAGTAATATTTACATGTAAAAATACAGTAAATAGAGATTCCTCATGTTTATAGCTCGCACAGGTTTAGAAAAAAACCAAAATACCCATTGAATATGACCTTAATTTAAAAATCAGTAAAATTTAAATCAATAACATGATTTAATTTGTTGGACAATATAGAGTTAGATATGAAATAATGTAGATTTGCCAAAACTCAGATGCTTATCCTACGATGGATATTTAAAAAATTAATCATTCTACTTTTTTCTAATTAGACTACTCAAAAACTTCTTTATATAGCATGTCATAACATAATATCACCTGATCTTATCATGTTGTATAAGTATATAAATATTTTTCCTTTGTTTTTTCTTTTATTCTGAAGAATTAAAGAAGTACATTACATGCCAATGTGATTGTACATGCAAATGATAAATATCAGTCCTAACATTATATGGCAGCATGCTTTTATAGTTATTTTCTGTATAATCAGAATTATTGATACGATGTAATAATTACTCATATATTACTAAACATTCACAAAAATATATTTGAAGCGTCATTTTAGAGGGTGTCACAACTTTTCTGAACCTCTGATTCCTAATATATGAAATGGGTGAATTGTAGACCAGATCATTGATTGGGCTTTTCGTTTTTTTGTGTGGTTTTTTTTTTTTGGCATTCATAGTTTGTATATATGAGTAACTAATTTCAAGATAAGTACAGTGTCTGAGGTTTTCCTTTATTTGAATGCTAATAAGTTAGCCTGTCATAGTTTCATGGATGCTAATAGAAGAGATCTGAGATTCTGGAGACAGAGACAAAGGATTTATATTAATTCACGGCAGAAAGAACCTGATGAACTTCATAGCTGTATTTCTTTTTCTTTAACGTTAAGTCCCATGGGGACAACATGGAGTAGTCCAAGTTGATAACTGCATGCAGTGTGTTTGAATCATAACTGAGGAACTCTGGGTTTAGGGTAGACAAACATTTTATAATGGACTGCAAGCAAATTGATCCTTCGCCTAGGAGAGTGATGTTGCCTTTACTATTCTGGACAATTAAAAAATATACTCTTGTTCTATAGGTAGACACTATATCTATCTTCCACTACTTTTTGGTATAAGAACATTATTGAGAAAAACAGTCTGAAACAAAAGGCTGTCAGATGTACTTGTCACTGCATTTGGGCACTTGGAAGAACAGACATGAATAATTCACAATCTTTATTCTCAAGGAGCTGACTAGAGGAGGAAATAAGTACTTAAATTATTGTACTACATTGATAAGTGTTAACAGAGTGCTATGAATTAATAGATTTATCCTGACATGGAAAGTGAAGGACTTTAAACAAGACAGCATTTGGGGCTGGGGTTAGGAATAAAGTAGAAGTAGAGAGGATGGGACAAAGGAACAAAATGATAGAATGCAATGTTTGGCTTTCATATATTTTGGATTCTGTCATTAACTGGCTGTATGGCTTGAAATAGTCTGAAATAACAAACACAGGAATCATTAAAACATCTTTTCTGCTGAACTTTCCCTGTTACTTTAAATTATTGCATTATAATGTAATTTACAAAGGAAAATTTTCCACACAAAGGTCCAGACTGAAAGATCTCATTCTAAATAATCACCATTCACCTTCAGGATCACATTGTGTCATGGTCAATAAGTTTGCACAAAAAGGGTACTGAAACACATTTGAATCCTGAATAACACGTCCGAATTTTGAAATGGCTTTTCTAATAGAATGGTTCTCATATTTAGCTCAATATTTATTTATAACAAATAATTAACACTTTCCTTTGTCCAATTATTTTATCTTAACAATTTTAACTTGATTTGATTTTGAAAAGTAAATTATACACTTCACATATGAGATCAGTTTGCAATGTACTAAAATTGCTTTTAAATGTTTAGTGAGTTCTACCACAGAAGTGAGGCAATTTAATCTGTACAATATCTTTTGATGTTCTGTCATTGAAGACACTAGATAAATTTAGGGTACAATTTTTGATATTAATATGTATGCTATGATAAGTGGGAAAAGTGTCATTAAAAAATTTATTGTAAATCTGTTGTGACTGAGATTAAGAATAATTCAAAATTATAATTCATGACTAATTTCTGCAATTGGAAATTCAAGTCTAATTAGAAAATAGTGTCATCCTTCTTACAAATGATCTTACAAATGATCCTTCTTACAAATGATGAAAAAAAAAGTTGTGATTTTTTTTTCTTTGCAGTTCTGTTCTATTGTTACAGCTTTATTTCTCTTATGACATTTTGATTCCACCTACAGAGATCTTCTCTGAAAAGAATTGTCAATCCTAATCATACTAAATTCTCAATGGTAACATATTTTGTGTTAAGTTTCAGGTGGACAGAGAAGGAGGAATCTCATTTCTAATAAAGCAGACAACTGCCAGTCAGCTACCTTAATATAATTTGGCTTTAAACCATGAAAAACTCCCTCTATACATTTTAGAAAATAAGAAAGTTTTAGTAGGCAAAATGATGTTAAGATCATTCTCTTAGTAATAGCATATTTAAAACACTTTAAAGGACACATTACAATTGAGAGAGAGGGAGAGTGTGTGTGTGTTTGTGTGTGTGTGTGTGTGTGTGTGTACATATATATCCAGTATTTTCAATGCTAATGATTTTCCCTTTACAAGATTCTATTTTGTCCATTTTGTAAAAGATTTGTGCAAATACAGATTGCTTATGTTCCCATTTTATTTTTAGGATAAAGGTTCTATGATCTTAAAAAAAACCTTTAATCATTCTATTGTCTTCTTTTTAACTAAAACAATTAAATATACATAAATCAGTTTGCAGATAGAAAGGAGTTTTGACTACGTAAGATGCAATATGACACTTTATAATTAATTTGGGTCTTAATTTAGCTTCATTATACAGACAACAACACTAGGCCTAATATTTAAATCAGGAACAGTCAATAAAACAGTCAGTCACTCTCATTCTTACAATCTTCTGAGAAAATGTATAAACTCTTTGACAATATAAGCAATTTATTATACTACAGGACACATGACTCAACACACATTTTAGTAATTATCAATGTTTCCTCTTTTTTGAAGAGGCATATAGCATTGTTTTTGTAATAGATACAATGTAAAGTGAGGAATATATATAATACATGTATATGTATATGTACACAAACAGAGACATAAATAGGGGAAAGTTGTAGTCATTTGTAAGAAAATTATTAGACCCATTCCTAAACTTTTATTTTGAAATAATAATGAATGCACAAGAAGGTACAAAGATAGTATGGAGAGGTCACAGGTAGCTTTTAGCCTGTTTTCCCCGATGGTTACATCTTCTGTAATTATAAAATAATACCAAAACCAGAAAAGTGTGTACTTGGAGTTTTATGTCATTTTATCATATGTGTATATCCGTGTAACTATCACTACAACCAAGATACAGAACTATTTCATCACCATAAAATATGGTTCATACTATCCCACTAAATCATACTTACCTCATTACCCTTCACCATCATTTCCACTCAAAACCTTGGAATGTGAGCTTATTTGGATATAGGGCTTTTTTTGTGGATATAATTAGTTAAGGACCTTGAGATGAAAATATTCTAGATTTAGGATGGGACCTAATCACAGTTACTGGTATCCTAATAATAAGAGGAAGAACATCCAACATTACAGAGAAGGCTGTGTGAAGACAGAAACAGAAATTGGTGCTAAGAAGCAACAAACCAAGGAATGCCAAGGGCTGCCAGCAGCCACCAGAAACTAAGAGAAGCATACAACAGATTCTCGGGGCCTTTGGAGGAACTCTGTTGACACCTTAATTTCAGAAAGTTAGTCACTAGAACTGTGATATAGTACATTTTTGTTGTTTTAAATCATCTGATTTGTGATACTTCGTTATAGCAGCCCTAGAAAAGTAAACACACCATCATCTTTAAACCCTGAAAACTACCACTGTGTTCTCTATCTCTATAATTTTGTCACTTAGATTTTTTTTTTTTTTTTGAGATGGAGTCTCACTCTTGATACCCAAGCTGGAATGCAGAGGCACAATCTCGGCTCACTGCAACCTCCGCCTCCTGGGTTCAAGCGATTCTCCTGCCTAGGCCTCCCAAGTAGCTGGGATTACAGGTATGTGCCACCACACCTGGCTAATATATATATCTGGTATATATATATACCAGATAGATCGATCGATAGACAGACAGACAGACAGACAGACAGACAGACAGACAGACATAGATATATAGATAGATAGTAGAGAAGGGGTTTCACCATCTTGACCAGGCTGGTCTCACACTCCTGAGCTCCAGTGATCTGCCCATGTCAGTCTCCCGAAGTGCTGGGATTACAGACATGAGCCACTGAGCCCAGCCAAAAATGTTTTTACAAATTGAATAGAACAGTATGTGACCTTTTGAGATGAGATTCTTCATTCAGGATAATTTCCTTGAGATTGATCTAAGTTATTTCATGTGTCAGTAGTTCATTTTTTTTTATTGCTGAGTAGTACTCCTTGGTGTAGATGTAGCAAAGATTGCTTAATCATTTATTTATAGGGGACATTTTAATTATTTCCAGGTTTTAGCTAGTACAAATAGGTTTGTAATAAATATTCATTTGTGTGCTTTTATTTCTAGGGAATAAATGTCTGATATAATATATATAATTATATCAGACATATATTATATATATATTACATATATATTATATAATATATAATATATTATATCAGACATTACCATGTGGCCCAGTATAATACCTGGGCCACATGATAATTGCATGCTTAGTTTTGTTGTTGTTTTTTAACTGCAAAATTATTTTCCAAAGTGACTATCTCATGTTATATTCCCACCAGCAGTGCATTAGAGATCCAGGTTTTCTGCATCTTTTCTAGCATTTGGTATTGTCACCACTTTTTTAGATGATTTAATAGATGTGTGGTGATATCCTTGTGTTGTCTTAATTTGCATTTCCCCAATGGTTAGTTATGTTAAACATCCTTTCACGTGTTTGTTCTCCATGTGTATAGCCTCTTTGGTAAAATGTCTCTTCATGTCTTCTGCCTATTATTTAATTGAGTTGCTACTTAATTTTGCTTTTAATTCTTTTCTTTTGAGTTTCGAGAGTTAAAATACCCTGAACATCATAATATATATCATAAGAAAGATACAATGAAAAAGGTAGATTAGGTGGGGATCTCAGAACCTGAGGACAGTGATGATTTCTCTGGATTTTCCTTTTTGGCTTATATAAATCAAATTGGATGCATGGATACTGGTGAAGGCATCAACTCCAAAATGTCAATAGGTGCAGACATAAAAACTCTAAATGCCCCAATAAAATATTATACCTCGATTCAAAGGACGAGGAAACAGCAGCCCAGCAAGACAAATAACATTTAGACAATAACTACTCTACTTCAGAAAAACACCAAAGAAAAAAACTGTTGAACCACCACTAGTACCCCAGAAAGGCCAAGGAGAGAGGCAAAACTTCCACATGCATTAGGCTGCAATGACTTACTCCATATTTCTGCCGTAGTGTCAGATTATGGATCTGGGACTTTCATTCAAGCTGGGTGGCAATGAACCCCCATTATAATGTCAGTGGGACCATATGGGAAGGCTCGCCTAGTACTAGGCTTCTACTACCATCTGAAAGTAAGGAGTCGCCCTTCCCCTCCTAAAAGTGATAGTTATTGGGGAGGCATAGGGAAAATCAGAATTTTACAACTTCCCGGCAATAATGAAGCTACCTGCAACTCTCAGACAGGATGATATCAACAGAGGTCTAGGGAGGAGCCTGATTTAGCAATCAGTCCAGAAATCAGTCCAGCCACCTGCCCACCTGTGATGAAGAGCCTCTCCCCTGTCAACCTGAGAAGTGAGAGAGGGCAATGGAAAACCTAGATTCTAACCACATCTGCCAGTAATGAGCAAGTGTTATCATCTTCCTCAATATGGGGTAGGGCCAGAGAGGGCCTTCTAAAACACAATATTGAAATAATATTGACAGTCTCATAATACAATGCCCCAAAATGTACAGGTTTTAATAGAAAATAATCATTAATTATGTCAAAAACAAGGGATAGCTCAATTACAATGAGGAAAGACAATTGACTGACTACAAGATAACAAATATATGAGAATTATCTTCATTAGGCATCATGAAAGTCCTTCAAAAAGCAATTATAAATATCTTCAAAACAAATTAAAAACTGGAATGCGTCAGCAAAAAAGAGAAGATATAAGAAGATGCATGTGGAAGTCTCAGATAGAAAGTTACAACGGTTAAAATTTAAAAACTCAGTGAATGAGGTTGGCAGCAGAATAGAAAAGACAGATGGAAGAATCAAATAACTTGTAACAGAACAGTAAAAATTCCTCAATGTGAACAACAGATAAAACAGACTGAATGAAAAAAAAAAAGATGAACAGAGACTCAAGGACATAAAAGACTGTAACAAAATATCTAACACCGGAGTTTTAGAAAGATAGGAGAAAGAGACTTGGCCTAAAAAAGTATTTAATAATAATGCCTGAAATTTTCCAAACTTCAAAAAAGACGTAAACCTATAGGTTCAATAGTTGAGAGAAACCAAAACAGAGTAACACAAAATAAATACAAATTAAGATATAAGTCAAAACTTTTGAAAAGCAAAGACCAAGAAAACTCTTGAAAACAGTCAGAAAAACAAAAATAGTGCCTAGAAGGAAAAAAAAATCTGAATGAAGAATGTGGATAACCCTTAGAGGGTTGCTCCTGAGAACCCACTGAGGCCAGAAAGAAGTGGCATATTTTTCAAGTGTTAAGGAAAACAACAACAACAACAACAACAAAACAAAACAAAACTGTCACATGGGATTCTCTATGTCAAGTGAAAACATACAAACAAATGTAGAAAAAATCTGTACATTTTCAGGTGAAGGAAACCTAGGAGGTTTTTTATTTTATTTTATTTTATTTATTTATTTATTGCCTGCACATCTATCCTGAATAAATGGATGAAGGAAATTCTCTGAAAAAAATGAAATAATAAAAGTAGGATATTGAAATGTTAAAGGGAAAGAAATGAAAATAACAAGAGCAAAATATGGGAAGATACAGTCCCTTTCCTTTTTACTTTTCTAAATTATCCTAACTAGTTTAAGCAAAAATTACAAGTCTTAAATGTATATCCCTAGGTATGCAAAGAAAAAATTTAAGACAATTTGACTACAGATGAAAGAGGAAAAACGGACCTAAGAAGGTAAAGTTTGAACACTTTACTTGAGGTTTTATAAATTTTGAATCCAGCAGACTGTGATATATTTTATAAATATTAATGTAATATGGAGTAACCATTGAAATATAAAATGTTCATTAATAATAAATATAAAACAGAGATCATGTAAATATTACAGATCAAAAGGAATAAAGCAAAATAAAATTACTAAAAAGTTACACTAACCTACAGGACTTTAGAAAAAATATAAAAAGAGAAAAACAAAGATCAGAGAACAAATAGAAAATAATATAACATGGCAGATTTATGCTCTAACTTATCAACAATTGCATTAAAATAAACTAAGAGCAAATTGGCAGAGTTTGAAGTCCTGGACTCTTCTTTTCTGCACAAATAAAATGATTCATCAACAATACATGGACAAATTCCCTTTGTAAGAAATCTAGAATCCAATTGAAAGGCTCCTATATTTAGGTGAACATGAAACTAGACTCACTGAAGCTGGTAGGGAAATTTAGGACCTTCTGTCATTAGAATCCCTGCCCTAGCACAGTGCCATATCATCAGAAGAGCTCCTAGTTTTCAATTTCTCCCAGGGGAGGAAATGGGTTGATTCATGTGTCCAGTGTCCAGATTTTCCAAGGAAGCTCCCAGGGAACTAAATCCTATTTTACCAGCCTTGGAGCTCTGATCTGTGCAAGATGGTTTAGCTACCTGACAGGGAATGGAGGTGGCAGCCTAGGCTAGTAGACACCTTTGATTTTTTGCCTTTGCTCAGCACAAAGTAAACAGATGAAAAACTCCAGCTTTCAGCTTCTCCTTTGGGGAGGAAAAGAATTGATACACATATCCAACACCCCAACATTTCCAGAACTTGCCAAAGATCTGACATCTACCTTGTCAATCTTGGAGCGCTGATGTATCTTAGCTGCATAGAGAATGACAGAGATGGCAGTTTAGACTGAGAAACGCCATAGTTTCTCTTCTGGCTCAGCACAGAGTGAGCAGAAAATAACCACAGATGCCTGCTTCTCTCTGGAAAGGGAGAGGCATGGTAGAGAGCTCTAGAATCTCTGGACTGATTGCTTCTTTCTTGTATAAGGCTAGTTTGTGAAGTCTGAGAGGTTTCTGCTCTATCTAATATGCTGATATCAACATGCAAAATCAAGAAAAATGAAGAAACAGACAAAGATCCAAACAAATAAAAACAAGATATATATTCAGAAAATAACCCTAATGAAATTGAGTTATATTATTTACATGATGGAAAATTTAAAATAAACATAATAACGGTGTTTATGACGTCACAAGAAAAAATGCATGAACAAAGAGACAATTTTATTCTATATTTTTTCATTTTTTTATTATACTTTAAGTTCTAGAGTACATGTGCACAATGTGCAGGTTTGTTACATATGTGTACATGTGCCATGTTGGTGTGCTGCACCCATTAACTCATCATTTACATTAGGTATATCTCCTAATGCTATCCCTCCCCCCTCCTCCCACCCCACAACAGGCCCTGGTGTGTGATGTTCCCCTTCCTGTGTCCAAACAAAGAGACAATTTTAATTAAAAAATAGAAAATATAAAAAATAAGAAACAGACATGGAGCTGAAGAGCAAAGTAACTGACCTAAAAAATTTACTAGAGGAGTTCTACAGAAGACTAGATTAAGCAGAAAAACGTATGACCAAATCTCAAGACAGGTCATTTGCAATAATTTAGTCATATGGGCAAAAAGAAAAAAAAGAAAGAAAAAGAATCAATAAAACTGAGGGGAATTATGAGATATCATCTAGCAAACCAATATACACATTTTATGAATCACAGTAGAAGAAAAAAACAGAAAACTTATTTAAAGAATTAATGACTGAAAACTTCTGAAATTTGAAGAAGGAACTGTACTTCCTTATCCAATAAGCCCAAAGGGCAACAAATAACATGAAACCAAAATATCTACGTTGAGAAATACTATGACCTAATTGTCAAAACTCAAAGAGAAATAATTTTTAAAGCAAAGTGGCTCATCATGCAAAAGAGAACCCTGCATAAGACGACCAGGCTTTTCACCAGAAACTATGTAGGGTGGAAGAAGTGAGATCATATATTTAAGTGCTAAAAAAGAAACACCTACACTCACACATGTGCATACACACACAAATGCACACACAAACTTGCAAAGAATACAATATCTGACAAACCTGTTTATCAAAAATTCAGGCATAAATACTTCTCCCAAAAACAAAAGCTGAGAGAGTTTATCACTCATAGACCTGTCTTACAAGAAATGTTAAAGAGAGTTCAAGTTAAAATGTAAAACAGCAACAGGATAAGAAAAAGCATAAAACTCAATTGTTGAAGACAAATATATAGACAAAAAATACTATATTAGTGTAATGGCAGTGGGTAAGTCACTTTTAATTCTAGTATAAAAGTTAAAAAAACAATGGTCTTTAAATGTCCATGATACATTTTTAAGAGATGTAATTTGTAGGCACACACACATGCATGAACTCACATGTATTTTATAAATTATCATAGTACTAAATTTTTTTGAAAATAAAAGACTACGTACTTTTATTTACAAGTAAATTATAAACCTCCAGAAAGTATAAAAAAATCAAAAGTAAGCAACAGCCGGATGCAGTGGCTCACACGTATAATCCCCCACCCCAAAAAGTTAAAAAACAAAAGTTTAAACAATAACTGTATTATATTAAAAGGTACACAACATGAATAGATATAAATTTTGACAACAGTAAATAAAATGTGGCACAGAGGAAGAAAAAGTGAAGAGATTTGCATATACTTGAATTTAACTTGTTTTCAGCTTAAAATGAACTCTTAAGATATATTGCATAATTCCCACGGTAATCACAAAAAATACCAATAGTAACTACACTAATTAAGAAACAAAAACAAGCAAAGCATATCAATTCACAAAATTAACAAAACACAAAAGAAGGTAGCAAGTTTGGAAGAAAGGTACAAAGGAACTGCATGTATACCATGGCACGCTTACATTGGAAAGGAGAGTCTCAAATCACAAAATCTAAGCTACTCAATAAGCTAGAAGAAAAGCAACAACAAATACAAAGCAAGCTGAAGGCATAATAACAATAAGAGTAGAAATCACTAAAATTGAAAAGACTAAGGCATCAGAGAAAAGTCAATGAAAAAGGAAATACCCCTATAGACCCTACACACAACAACAGTGTAAGAAGGTAATACTACAAGTAGTTACTCACTTTTGACAACTTAGATGTAAAAGACTCACTCCCAGAAAAGCACAAACTACTATAATTCACCCAATTTAAAAAGATAATTTGAATGGCACTATAACTATTCAAGAAATAAGTTTTTAATTTAAACAAACCCAAAAAAATATCCACACCTAGATGGATTCACTGGAAAATTCCAGCAAACATTTGAAGAATAATGAACAATAATTCTACACAATCACTTCCAAAGGTAAAGGAAGAATAAATGCTTGCTTAGTCATTTTATGAAGCCAGTATTATTTGAAACACAAAAAAGGGAAAGATAGTAGACACAAATGATAGTACAGATAATATTCTTGATGAAACTAGATGTAAAAAATAATAAATAAACAAAATATTAGTAAATAGAATTGAGAAATATATTAAAAGTCTGCATCATGTCCAAGTGGTATTTATTCCAGGTATACAAAACTAGTTCAATTTTGAAAAATTAATCAAGTTCACTGGATCAACACGCTAAAAAAGAAAAGTTATGCAATAATATCAATTGATGTAGACAAAGTATTTAGACAAAATGAAGATGTATTCATTTTATCATGTTTAATATGCTATTCATTTGATCATAAAGGGGTGTGGATTTTGTTAAAGGAAGCATAATTGAAGCTAGAAAGAAATCAGTTATCTTGTTCTATACCACAGTAGGATGACCATTCTTAATAACATATAGTTTCAAATGGCTAGAAGGAGGATATGGAACATTCTCCAAATAAAGGATAAATGTCTGAGATGATGGATATGCTAATTACCCTTATCTGAACATTATACATTATATGTATCAAAACATTACTATGGACCTCATGAATATGTACAATAATTATGAATTAATTAAAAATAATAATACATAACTCAGAAAAATATAAATATAGGAGAACTTTCTGAAGTTGATAAAGAATATATTTGACAAAATCATAGGTAATGTCATAATTGGGAAAAACAGAAATGTTTCCACCTATGATCAGGAAGGAAGCAAGGGGACCCACAGTCAACACTGCCATTGAAGTTTATAACGAGCACAATAAGGCAAGAAAATAAAATAAAATGCATACAGGTTTGAACAATGAAAAAAAAAAGTCTCCCTATTTGCAGATGTTATAATGGTCTATAGAGAAAACTTCAATGAATCTATAAACAAACTCTTAAAAGTAATAAGTGAATTAAGCAAGTTGTCAGTATACAAGATAAATATACAAAAATCTATTCTAGATTCTGGAAATACATACCTGGAACCAGAAACCGAAAAATGCCATTTATGCTAGCTCAAAAAATTGTAAATACTTTTGCATAAATTTAACAAGACATTTACAAGACTTAAACACTGAATATTATAAAATACTAATGAAACAAGACTTAAATGAATTTAGAGCAATGCCATTTAAATGGATTGGAAGGCTCTGAATAGTAAAGAAGTCTATTCCCCTGAAATTAATATACAAATTTAATGTAATTGCTATCCAAGAATTTTTTTGTATCTATAGGCAAGATTATTTTAAAATTCATATTAAAATATAAGGGAACTAGAGTAGCAACACAATTTTGAAAAAACGAAATAATTTGGCAGGATTATTCTACTCAATTTCAAGATTTACATATGTAAAACAATCAAGAGTGTAGTATTCATAGAATGATAAACACATAAATCAGTGGAACACAATAGAGAATCCACAAACAGTCTCATATAAGTATGGCCACCTGATTTTTGACAAAAGTGCAAAAGCAATTCAATAAAGATGTCTTTTCAACAATTGGACAGGAGCAATTAGCTATCCATAGGAAAAAAGAATGTACCACAAAATGTATCATAGATTTAAATGTATAACATAAAACTGTAAAACTGCTAGAAGATATCATAGGATAAAATTTCTGGATCTAGGACTTCGTGAAAATTTCTTAGATTCTTCACAAAGAAATGATCCAGAAAGGGAAAAAAATCAATAAATTTGATTAAATCAAATTGAAAAAAAACCTTTTTTTTTCTGTGAAAGATCCTGTTAGGAGATGAAAAGACAAACTACAGACTTGGAGAAAATACTAAACCTGACAAAAGACTCATATCACAAACATAAAAATAATTTTAGATCTTTATTTTTAATATCTTTTTAATAGCTTACTGTATTATAATTCTTTGTTTAAAAATGCGAAACTGCACAGCTAATTAGCTCATGCCTGACATAAATGTACTGTTTTTATGAGTGCAATGGGGAAGTGAACTTCAGAAAGAACTGAAGTCAGGAAAATGGATATTTTGTCTCTTGTTACTAGAAAGTAGTCAAAATAACCATTTATTAAACTAAATGTTAAAAATGTTTTATGACTAGCCTTTGGACATGCTTTAGCTCAATATCCCTGGAAAGCTGCCCTGTATAAGGGATCAAACACATTTGCTTTTCATTCTGACAAAACCTAGACTAATAGACTGTCTTATACCATTTACTTTCTTCCATGCTACTCTTAAGCCTTTGAGACAACGACTTGGCTTCACATTCTGTGACTTCTTTTGATTAGGAATCTAGCTGTCTTCCATTATATGAAATTTTGGAAGAAGAAGAGACAATTAATGGTTATAGAGCCCAGATCTTTGGTAGCTTAGGGCTACAGTGTGAAAAACGATTGATTGCAAAGAGTGATGAAGAAACTGGATGAACGAAAGTTTCTATATCTTAATTACAGTGGTGTTTAAATAGGGGTATGATTGTGTCAACCTTTATCAAGTGTTAAAAGCTAATGGCCTATTAAGTTTGGGGCTTTCATCGTAATTTTGAAGATCCCCTTTGCTCTCCTTCAATATTGGAAAACATTTACTTGCATCATTTCTTTCAATCTTGGGTAATTAATCATCAATGCACAGTCACCTACATGTTAAGCATTTGATACAACCTCATGAAGGCTTTTTCCTGTGTTCCCATTTCACCTCCAGGCAAAAAATCTGAGGCTGAATCTTCCTCATATAACCCACTCTTGACCACAGGAAACACACACCATTTAGTCCAGCAAATTCTGAAGGTGAACAGACTTACCTTTTATTTTCTTATCAGAGTATGAGGATCTAAAAACAGCCTCTGGCCTTTCAATTTGTCAAGTGTGAATCAGAAGAGATCCTACTGTATCTTTCAAACAAAAGAGGATGAACTCTCTAAGAAGTCACACTGAAATTTTTCTCAAATTAATTGAAGGATTCTCCCACCATTTCTACATATTTAACAATAGTCTTTAAAGAAATTCTTTTTCTAATATACAATCCATCTCTTGTCTAGATACAGATTATAAAACCAGTTCTTGTTTACCTCTTTTGCAAGTCTTACTTATATGGTTTAGCATTTCATTTTGGAATACGAGAGAATCTGGCCTTCTTTCTTACAGATTTAGACTAAACTGATATCATAAAGATTCCTATTTTAATATTTCATTGTATTTTAACAAAAATAAAATATATAATAACAATTCAAATATTAAAAATTATACACCAAAAATGTCTTTATCCCATCCCATACCATTAAGTTTTCCTCTCCATATAAAACCGCAATTAACAGTTCTTGTGTGAGAGATATATATCTATAGATAGGCATTAAATAGCTATACTTGTGTATATCTATATACATATATACACAAGTATATCTATCTATACTTGTACAGCAAGTATATACATCTGGCAATACACACACACACACACACACACATATATACATATATATATACACACACACATATATATACACACACATATAATATACATATATTTTGCCAAATATATATACTTGCTGCACAAGTATAGATGGATATACTTGTATCTGTGTGTATATTCATATACATATTGCCAAATAAATATACACACACACATATATACACAAGTACACACATGAATAAAACATATATAGCAACATATGTTGTTATAGATTATTTTACAACTTACTTTCTTCAAATATATATTAAGCAATTTTTATACTGGCATATAGTGAGTTATCTCTATATTTTTAGCTACATGGTATTTTCTTGTGTGACAAAAACCAATCCCCAACTGCAGGGTGTTTAATATTTATTCAGCCTTTCGATATTGCAAACATTGTAGTAGTGAAGAACTCTTTACATATTTTAAAGTTGTACACAGGTTTATTTTACATGATAAAAACTAGAACTAAAATTACTGGATCCAAGAGGATTGTGACTGGAGATTTTGATGGATATTGCCAAATTGCTCTCCAAACTTCAGACCAATTTATTTTTCTAGAAAGGAAGGCTAATGGTATTTTTTCCTATACCCTTAGAACACTGTTTGATCAAACATATTGAAATTTGACAATGTCATAAGATAAAAGCAATACTTCATTCTCATTTTAATACAAATTGGTTTTTGTATAGTTTCTACTTAGTTGTTACTTTTTCCTTTCTTTGATTTGTTCAAATTCTGGTTATATTAAATCTACCAGTTATGTTGAAATATTTATATTTTATACTTCATTTTATGTCATTTTATAGTAAATTTGCTTTGTAGTAGTTTTTGTCATGTTTTCAAATACTTTTTGTCATATTGTAGGAATTTCATCTTGCTTAGAGATACCATTATCACCACAAAATATGTAAAGTGCTCTATTTTTCATTTTACAATAAAATATTGTTCGTACATAAATATTTAATTTTCTAAATCTCTGTAGTGCCATCTTAAGAAGTACTGAAACTGTCACAGGAAACATTCTTGTTCTATTCATTGAACACATACTTAAGGAATATTTGAGAGAAAATTACTTTGAAACAGCCTGCATTCATGAGTAAAACTCTTTTTTGAGGTTGTAAACTTAAATCAATTGCTGTGTTTCTGGCTATTAGAAAAAATGTAATAATGATTGTATCTTGTGTTTCAGTAATATTTTGTATATTAAAAATTAATTAAACATGTGTTACACAAATTTGTCCTAATAACAACTACATTACAAATTAAAATCCAATATAACTACTCTAATTTTTAGTTTTATAATTTTCAAATAAGCGTAGATTCACAGGCAATTATAAGAAATAGCACAGAGAGATCACATGTATCCTTTACCCAGTTTCTCCTAGTGGCATCACCTTGAAAAACTGTGGTATAATATCATGAACAGGTACTATTATTTTTTCACAGTATAAAAATAAGCATTTATAAGAGAAGCCAAAATTAGAATTCAAATCTACTAACAATTACTTAGGTCAGTTCTCTTTATGTCACATCAAAATGCTTTGTGTGTGTTTTGGTCATGGGGATATCATTACATTGTTATCTGATTTGTGTGTGATTGTTATAGCTATGATATAAGAAAACATTAATTCTCACAAGTATAGTTTCACTTTTTTTTCCCCATTTAAACCTTATGGTGACCCAGGTGATACAGAAACTTCTTCTCTGAAAAGGGTAAACATAGATATCATCAAGGCAATAAGTAAAAATCACAGGGATTATTTTCAATATGGAGATGCAAACTATCTATTTGGAAGGTGTCAAATACAGTCAAAACTCACTGGCAGATTGCTACATACATGTAAATGTTTCTTACTGAATTTGACCTTTATCCCTCATGTATTCAGATGTATCATAAATTATCTAGTGATTTATTTTAGTATTGGAAATATAATCACACTGATGTCTTGCACATTTGAGTATCTTTTTACCTGACATAGAAGAATGAATATAATAAGGAATAGAGATGACATGTCTTCCAGGTGACAATAAAAACACATCATTGTGTACTTTATAGTCAACATTAGATATTAGTTTTTGTTCAGATATCATATTTTCATGTAAAAGAAACAGAATTATCAAATACCATGAAATATTTGTAAATTATTAGTATAATTATGTTAGAACAATGTTTGACACAAATTATTAAAGCTGAACATACATGTACCCCATAAGCCAGTAATTCTTCTCCTAGATGTGTAACCATCAGAAATGTACAAATTTTACAAAAAAGAAGTACAAGATTTTTACCACCATTACTCATAATATCCCAGACTGAATCCAACCTAAATATGTGTGTTTATATATAGATATAGATATAGATATACTTGCTCAAAATTATGTTTGTGAATATATGTAGAGAGAATATAGAGAGAGATCTCCAGTTGTTCGCTGGCATTTCTGCCATTCTCTGCCATTCCTGCAAAAAATGCATCTATAGTAGATTATTGGCCCCAGTAAAAAGGTGACAAACATATCATGATAAGAATTCCAAAATTAATGATTTTGAACAGGAGCACAATGATTTGACTTGACAGTGGAAGCAAATGTTTAATCTGCTAAAAGTCAAATCCAAGAACAAAGTGAGGCAGACATACAAAATATATAGAGAGATCTCTCTATATATTCATTCTATATATATTCACAAACATAATTTTGAGCAAAAACAGTCAGACATAAAGACATCATACTGTATGATTCTACCAGAATGAAGATTGAAATCAGAAAAGTTCAATCTGTAGTATCATCTGTCAAAATTCTGGAAGGTAGTGCTCTTGGAGAGGTATCAGGGGCCTTTTCTTCTGGGTTGCTCTTAATTTTCCATTTCTTGATCAGAAAAAAATTAAAATTGGAACCTTGTCACTTCATGTCGTTTTAAATTAATGAAATTCACTGAATTATATTTATTATTTATGAATTTTTCTGTATCCAAATATATTTTAAAATGTTTTATACTGGCCATCAATAATCTTCAAATGGAAAAATAGCCAATTAGAAGATGAATGTTACAAGTCCCTATTTACAATAGGACAAACAAAACAAAATAAAGCATGAACCAAGATTTAATTCTAATGTAAACTATGGACTTTGAGTGGTAATGTTGTGTCAATACAGGTTCCTCAATTGTGATAAATGTACCACTTTTATATGGTATGTTGCTAATGAAGGGAACTATGCTTATGTGGGGGCAGTGAGAGTATGTGAAATCTCTGTACCTTCCTCTCAATTTTGCTGTGAACCTAACTACTCTAAAAAATAAAACATTTAATAAAAAATGAAAAGAAAAAAAAACATTGGCTTGGCAAGGCACATGATAAAATGAGAAAAATATTTGTAATACCACAGATACAATACTATTTTTTTGTGTATATGTATATATATATATACATATATATAAGAAATATATATATTTTATATATATACATTTTTACAAAAAAGTACAAGATTTTTACCATTATTCATTTACCACCATTACTCATAATATCCCAGACTGAATGTATAATGTATAAATATATATATTTATTTATATATATTTTTATCATATATATATCTATCAGCAGAAAAGGAAGTTTCTCATGAACAGAATTATAGGTCATTTTCCTTTCCGTATACATATAATATACATATATAATCAACGTATACATAGATATATATGTATACTCACATTGATAAGTCAAAAGCCAATAATTTGATAAGCATATAGGTAAAACATGAATAAATCAAAAAATGTAATGGGTTTAAAATTTTATATATATAAGTACATATATACTTATATATATATACTTATGTATATACTCATATATACTTATATAAATATAAATATAAAATATATATAAATTTAAAAATTATATAAATATAAAAATATAAAAAATAATATATATTTATATATATAAGTATATATATAAAAATATATACTTTTATTTTTGCTTTTTATGAGCATTATATACACATTCCCAATATTGCTCACAAAAAGCAAAAATAAAAGTTCAAAAGCATATTTTGGGGCAAAGCTGCAGAGAATCAAAAAGTATCATATGTTTCTAATGGGGATTGAAAATGGTACAACTCATAAGGAGAATATTTTATAATGTCTAAAAATAAAAAAGTGTATTGACCCTCTGCTATAGTTTGGATAGTTTACCCTCCAAAACTCATGTTGAAATTTGATCACCAATATTGGAGGTGGGGCTTAATGGGAGGTGTTTGGGCTATGGAGAAATTTGAGGATTCCTCATAAAGTGCTTGATGCTGTCCTCCCAGCATTATGTTCTCACTCTATTAGTCCCCCCAAGAGCTAGTTGTTAAAAAGAGCCTGGAGCCTCCCCCCTGTCTCTCTTGCTTCGTCTCTTGCTGTGTAATCTCTGGCTGGCTCTCATTTACCTTGTGCCATGAGTGGAAGCAGTTTGAGGTCTTCATCAGAAGCAGATGTTAGCACCATGCTTCTTGTACAGCCTGCAGATAAACCTCTTTTCTTTATAAATTACCCAGCCTCAGTTATTCCATTATAGCAAACACAGACTAAGATACCCTCTAACCCAACCATTCCATTTCCAGAAATTTTCACCAAGTCGCAAAAAATACAATTTGGCCTTGCACAAAGATTTTTTTTTCAACATTTTTAAAAAATAATTAAAGGTTGAAAACAGTATAAGTTGGACTTCAATAGGCGGATGATGAATCAAATAGGTTATGTACACAATGAAGTACTCTGTAGCTGTAAAAGAATACAGACTATGTAAGTTAAATTGTGTTTCTAATCCTTTACTCTTTCCTGTATTCATATCCTTTGTCCTGTGACTTTAAAAATCTTCCACTAGAGAAGTAGAGTTATGTTTCCTTACTCATTGACTTTATTTTTGGCCATGCAAATTTCCTTGGCTAACAGGATAAGGCAGAGATCTTGTGTGCCTCCAGTTGTTGCCTTGTATTTCTGCCACCGTCCTGAGAAAAACGCATCTATAGAAGATTATTGGTCCCTATAAAAAGGTGACAGACATATCATGATAAGAATTCCCAAATTAATGATTATGAACAGGAGCACAATGATTTGACTTGACAGTGGAAGCAAATGTTTAATCTGCTAAAAGTCAAATGCAAGAACAAAGTGAGGCAGACATCCAAAATTACATAGTCCAAAATCAAAATACATTAAATGTGGCTTAGGATATATGGAGAACTTCAACTTTATATTGGAAATAAAAATCACAAAACTCAACTTTATCCAGAAAAGAAAATGGAAAAGAATGTGAAATGAGGACTAACTTTTTACTTTTGTTCTTTAAAGCTAAAGGGCCAGAAATGTATAAACAACAGGAAAAATTCCATATTTCTTTACTATAATATATATTGAAAGGTAACTCCACGTTTTAATAAATCTTTTGTGAACTGTTTCAGCATTACTAATTTAATGCTGTATGTTCTGGACAAGTTTTCATATTTCAAGTGTTCTCAGTTCTTCTAGAAGCTGAATTATTGTCTCTGGAGTTGTGAATTTGACTTATTTGACTTGCTGTAGAATTGTCATGTGCCAGAGCAGTGATAGATAGGAATTCTTACCAAGTTCAAATGTAATTAGTAAATTTTCCCTAAACACTGTAATGTTGAAAGGTAAATAGTTTTCATCTAACAAAAATGTGTCATACTGATTGAGCTACCATAGTTACTCTAACTACAAGAATTAATTTAACTAAAATTACTTCCAAAGGCTGTTTTTTATTTAATCATATGGATAATATTGAGGAATTTTAAGATGATCCATTTTGAAGGCATATTTGAATTTTTTTGAAAATTGGCAGCATGTAGTAAAAAAAAATCGAGTATTTGTAATATGAAGACTGGAAGCCCACCAGCATTATTAAGTTCAAATACTTTCTATAAATATTTGTACACAGCTTTCAGAATTAGAATGCCCATATTTGGAAGACTTACTCTATTAGTCAATATTTTTAGATATTTAAAAAACCAGTACATAGGCTAGAGTCGGGTTAATTCTGGAAAGAAAAACATGACCTATGCTTCTGTGCATGGGCAACTTGTTTTTAATTTTTCATTTTTAATTTTTGTGGGTACAGAGTAGTTGTACATATTTATAGGGTATCTGGGATATTTTGATACAGATATACAAGGTGTAATAATTACATCGGGGTAAATGGCATATCCATCACTTAAGTCATTTATCCTTTGCATTACAAACAAAAACTACATGCTTCATGAAGTCTTTGGTTTACAGAGTTCTAAGTTGATGCTTACCAGTTTCAATGGCCAGTAGAGCCAGAGGTGTTTTACATTTTTAAAGACAAGAAATATCTTCTGTCTATAGAATCCAGCCCAGCAAGAAGCCAGTCATGTCAAGTTCAAGCTACTGTCTATAATGAACACTCCATTATACTTCATGTTTTCTGGCCTCACCTATTTTGTACTGTACATTGTGTTTGTCTAATTATGGTTCTTTGAAATTGCACATATTTTATTTGCATTAATCACACAATACAATTTTTAAAAAGAGCTGAAAAATGAAAATACAATACTAGGTTAAATTTGCAATGTTATCATTTTAGAAAAACAATAATTACTGCTCTATTTATAGAATAATAAACCCTTTCTTTAAAGGACATTGATATGAATCTGACTAAAATTTTTCTGTACCATTAATTTCTGGGGTACATTTATGTCAGTATTTCTAGATCTCTCATTGTTTCAAAATTTCAGAACAATTAAAGTAATAGTAATAAAAATCATTTTTTTCATTTGTTTGTTTTTAGAGACAGTCTCATTCTGTCACCCAGGCTGGAGTGAAGTGATCTCAGCTCACTGCAATCTCCACCTCCTGGGTTCAAGTGATTCCCCTGCCTCAGCCTCCTGAGTAGCTGGGATTACAGGCACCTGACATCACACCCAGCTAATTTTTGTATTTTCAGTAGAGACAGGGTTTTACCAAGTTGACCAGGATGGTCTTGAACTCCTGACCGCAGGTGATCCACCCACCTTGGCCTCCCAATGTGTTCGGATTACAGGCGTGAGCCAACGTGCCCGGCCAATAAATCCTTTTTTATTGTGGAATATACTGGCGATGACTTTTAGTTTTCAAAAATATGTAATATAGCTATTATTATTTTATATACATATACTTTTCATGTAATATATGTATTTTTAGTTTGCTGTGAGCTTTTATTCTATTTTATTTTTTTAATTTCAGAAATCATTTTTGAAAATTTATGATGAGATAAAATTTATAACAGTTTGCTTTATATTGCTCCATTCTTGCATTCTATTCAGTCATACTAGATTAGTCTTAAAAATTTCAGCTAAATTTAATGTGATTTTTTAAAATAATATGAAATAATAAGATAGGCCATTATTTTTTTTCCTACATCTTTTTTTTTTTTTTTTCCTGTTTTTGTTTAGGCTTTTGAAAGTGTGATGGGAAAAATGGAAGATATTCCTTCTTTTTTTGTTCTCTAGCAGAGAATTTGTGATGAGGCAATGTGATGTCTTAAAAGTTAAGAAAAACAAAATCTCACTCCTTTATCTGGTCAAAGATTCTATATTTGAACTGTAAAGATTCAATAGTCCAAATTCCAAAGGCATTCAGTGATGAAATGGATTGAATTTCCCAGAATCACCCTTTTCACCCATGCTTCCACCCAGCTCAGATACATACATCTCAGTCCTCTGAAAGAAGAGGAAGGGCAAGGTAGGGTTGTGGTTAAGGACATGCTCTTTGGAACCACATACATTTAGGTTTAAATCCCAACTTCCATCTTACAAACCTGATTTTACCTTTCTATGCCCTGGGTCTTTTTAATATAAAATTAAGTAAAAATAGCTTGTTAGTAGGTTGTAAGGATTAAATTAAATATTGTCCAGTGTAATTATTGATACAAAGTAGGTAATTATTATTAGGGTTGAAATTTTATGGCATATGTATATAAATTAGTTCACATGCATTTTGAAAGCATACTTCCTTATAAAAAGATTTCTACACAGTTTTTTCCCCTCACACAACCTGGTAGGCAATAATGGCCTTTCTCTCCACTAAAATTTCGAACCTATAAGCCAAGTGAGAAATAACTTTACCTGCCAACACCAAAATTAGCTGCCACATTTTCAAGCCCCATTTCTCATTTTTCTCCAAGAGAAATGAGGTGAACATTTTCAGGGAATGCCAGAATCTTTAAGCAACCACACCTACACCTATAAAGCAAGAGAATGGATTTGTCTTGTTGGTTCGGATAAAGGCTTGATGGGAATTACCACTTCTGCAACTCCATTATCTCAAAGGGAGAGACTATTAAGTAACCTCAACCACAAGGACGCAACAATGATGGCGATTCCATCACTTTCCTGACGATCATGCAACAGACAGCATCCAGCCCACAAATACATCATGAAATGCCAGCTTCTGGATGATAAACTGAGCAAATGTTCCAATCCTAAAGATACAACTTTATAGCAAAACTGTGGATGGTAAATAGGAATCTGATTAAATTCCATGAAAACTAACACCATATTTTTCCCTAAGAAATAATTTGGTGGATAATTGGAAGGGCTACAGTGATGAGGGTTGGGATAAAGAATGATGGACCAATAATAGGCTAATTCTTTTTTAAAATTAGTAAAGTAGACATATTACCAGATGACATTTATCTAGAAATGTGTGATTCTCTTAATCTTTCTTTCATACATAATTGTTGGGTTAAATAATTTCAATAATCACTTTAAATTAAACATTGAAGTAAATTTTAATTCAATTAACATGCGTGAAACATAGATTCATTATCTTTGAGCTAAAATAATCCACCTTAAATTGATTATTTTTATATCCATCATTTTAGAGACAAGGTATGCGAAAATCTAACAGAATAAATTGTTATCTAGGAGAAATTTTGGCATTTTTAGAAGCTGCATTAATTCTTCCAGAGCACTAAGGTATCATTTAAGGCACTGGAGAGATAAATCTTAAAATAGAACTCTCCTAGCCTGAAAAAATCAACACACAACTTCCTCAAGTAAAAATTAATATTCAAACAGTAACTTACATGTCAGGGATTAGGGCAAGGTTTGAAGACAAGTCATTTTTGCCATTTGCTATGTAAAAACAAAAACAAAAACAAACAAACAAGAATAGCATGCTCACCTAATACTTGACGGATGTAGGAATCAGTTATCCATCAGGTAGTGCTTCAAACAATTAAATTTTGCTACATTATAAACAAGTATATTTTAAATGCTTGATCCATAAATTTACAAGGGTCTCATATATTTCTTGACCAAAGACTGTCATTTGTAGCCTGGTTCAAGTTCTCTATTATAATGTGTGCTACTGCTGTTACCAGAGAAAAAATGGGTCATTAATTTTTTTATTTCTATCAACAAAATGAATACAGTCCATTGAAATGAAAAGACAACGTGAATGTTCAATTTGGGAAACTAACAAATATTTTCTACTTTGAAAAATAGCAATACAAATCTCATATAAAGAATATTAAAGTAAAACAATGGTGCTTAAATTCTGTTACTTAGAGATTTTATCCTGACTGTTGGCTATCTGAATATTTGAGTGAAGACACAATAATTAGATACCGCCTATCTTGCCTTCAATATGGCCTTGGAAGAAATTTAGAGATCCAATTATTAATAGAGTGGTGCTCATTAGTGTATCTTGTGATTAACAGAACACGTGGAGAATTGCTGGGTATGACAATCATCAATTTTTAAGAATGCCTTGACATCAATGCTACTCCATGAGAAATTTGTGTTGTCTTAACCAGGTAGAATTTTCTTGAAGTTCATAATAGCAAGTCGAATTGGACACTTCATTACTATTTTAATAATCTTTTGCACTTTGGAAGATAAATCTTAAAGATATAAAATATAGATAATAATGCTTTGTTCTAAAAGGTATTTGAAGATAAACCAACTAAACAATTAAATCAATCTATTGTTATTAACTATAAGCCCAGTACTTTGCTGGATACTAAAGAAAATTAAACTGTAGGCAAAAATATGGCCAGGGCCCATGGGATTTACTGGTGGGTCCTATACTGAAACTGTTAGTGTTTCTAAAGACCCAAATTATGTAACAGTATCAGACAGAAAACAAATTTAGATAGGTTTTTAATCTACTTATTTCATCATGGCTAAACGGAAGCTTTTAATGCTTAACAGGATTACATGTCCAATTTCCTTTTCTGAATAAATAGGATTATATAGCCACGACTCTGTCCATCATTGATCTATGCTTCATCTTGGCAAACCCAGTACAATAATCAGCCCTTCTCCTATATCTCAGCTCTTATCTCATTCTCAGAGGAAAGGCAGAATCAAAGTCCATTTGAATTTTAGTTTGGCTTGATACAGCAAATTATTAACATTTTGCAATTATTCACTATGAACTAGAAACTGTCCTACGTGTTAAGGTGTTCAATTTTTACTAAAACCTTGACGAATAAATGATAGGGTTTGGCTCTGTTTCCCTACCCAAATCTCATGATGAATTATTTCCAGTGTTGGGGGAGGGACCTGATGGGTGGTGATTGGATCATGGGAGTGTATTTCCCCCTTGCTGTTCCTGTGATAGTGAGTGAGTTCTCATGAGATCTGATGGTTTAAAGGTGTGTGGCATGTCCCCTTCACTCTCCCTCTCCTGCCACCATGTGAAGATGTGCTTGCTGCCCCTTCACCCTTCCACCATGATTGTAAGTTTCCCGAGGCCTTTCCAGCCATATCTCCTGTATAGCCAGTGGAACTGTAAGTCAATTAAACCTCTCTTCTTTAAAAATTACCCAGTCTCAGATAGTTATTTATAGCAGTGTGAAAATGGACTAATACAATGAACTTATAATCATTTGATAGAGGAGAAAACCAAGACATAACCCGGTTAAATGACTTTCTCAATCCATTTGCACTTACTTTACCACTGTTTCTTTTTCCCTACCCAAACTTTCCCTTTCTTTAAGTATAAATAAAAGAAGTCAAGTAGCAAATCAAATTATCAAATAATTTTTCTTAAAATTTTTGGCCGAGTGTGGTGGCTCAGGCCTGTAATCCAAGCACTTTGGGAGGCTGAGGCGGGCAGATAATGATGTCAGGAGATTGAGACCATCCTGGCTAACACAGTGAAACCTGCCTCTACTAACAATACAAAAAATTAGCCAGGCACGGTGGCACGTGCCTGTAGTCCCAGCTACTTGGGAGGCTGAGGCAGGAGAATTGCTTGAACCCAGGAAGCAGAGGTTGCAGTGAGCTGAGATCACACCACTGCAATCCAGTCTGGGCAAGAGAGCAAGACTCTGTCTCAGATAAATAAATAAATAAATAAATAAATAAATAAATATTTTTTAAAAATAAATAAATAAAAATTTTGTGTTCATAATTTCTTATGTCATTATGATGTATGCCCTATATCAGGCTTTTAACTCTAATAATAACCAAAACTGAATTAATGTGCTTTTAAGTATATAACATATTTATACATGTTTCACTGTTCAGAGCAATAGCATTTTATTTTTCTGAGAGAAATTCAGTGATGACTTCTGCAAAACCAAAGAAAGAATCAAAAAAAGAAACAGCTACCTATAGATTGAGAAAAATATTTGCAAACCATTTATCTGATAAGGGTTTAATATCTACAATTTATAAAGATCCCATACAGCCCAATAGCAGAAAAACGAGTAACACACTTCGGGGACTGTTGTGGGGTGGGGGGAGGGAGGAGGGATAGCATTGGGAGATATACCTAATGCTAGATGACGAGTTGGTGGGTGCAGCGCACCAGCATGGCACATGTATACATATGTAACTAACCTGCACATTGCGCACATGTACCATAAAACCTAAAGTATAATAATAAAAATAAATACATAAAAAATAAAAATAAAAATAAAAATAAATAAATAAATAAATAAAAAGTGGCAAAAATTTGAATAGACATTTATCCAAAGAAGACATAAAAATGGTCAACAGGTGTAAGAAAAGGTACTCAACACTATTGATCATCAAGGAAATGCAAATCAAAACCACTGAGATATCACCTCATACCTGTTAGGGTGGCTATTATCAACTAGTTAAGAGATAACAAATATTGGTGAGGATGCGGAGAATAAAGAACTCTTATATACTGTTGGTGAGGATGTAGATTGTTCTAGCCATTATGGAAAACAGTATGGAGATTCCTAACAAATTAAAAATAGAGCTACTATATGATCCAGCAATTCCTCTTGTGAGTTTATGGGATATCAAAAGGAAATGAAAAAAACACCCTGTAAAGATACCTACACTCCTATGTTTATTGCATTATTATTCAGAGTAGCCAAGATATGGAAACAACCTAAGTGTCCACTGATGGATGAATGAATAAAAATATCTTATGCACACACACACACACACATGCACACACACACACACACACAAAGAATATTATTCAGTCATAAAAAAAGGATCTTGTCATTTACCACAACATGGACATACCTGGAGAACATTATGCAAAGTGAAACAAGCCATACAAAAGATAAAAATATTACATAATATTGCACAATCGCACTTATATGTGGAACCTAAAAAAAGTCAAATATGCAGAGATAGAGAATAAAATGGTGATTAACATGAGTGGGGGATGGGATTGGGAGGAGGAAATTGGATGTTATAGGTCAGAAAATACAAAATAGCCAATACATAGGATGAACAAATGTAGAGATCTAATGTACATGAGTACTATGCTAGGGACTTCTGCTGAATGAGTAGATTTCAGCTGCTTTTGCTAAAAAAAGTAACCATGTGAGATGATGACATGTTAATTTGCTTCACCATAATAACCATTTTACTATCTATATGTATCCCATAATATGCTGTATATCTTAAAAATACATAATAAAATTTACTTTTAAAAATATTAATAATTTTAATTACAATAAAAATTGAATTAATGTGCTTATAAGTATAAAACACATTTCTACATGTTGCATTCTCTAGAGTAGTTGCAATTTTTTTCCTGCAAATGAAGTGATGGCTATATGAGCTTGGCTCAAGAGGCACTATAGTTTAAAAGGCCAGCATACCCACCAATCCTACATATGAAATTATTACAAAGGAGGACCACCAGACCCTAGGAAGACCTTCTATAAGACCCTTATAGAAGACCCTAAGCTTTTAGAACTTTTAGTGCCTGAAAGATTCTTCCTTACCTGTCTCTAGGCTGTTACCAACCCAGTAAAATTCTTTTAGTTTCTGAGAATAAATATTCTAGATTCTAGTGCAGCATTTCTATACCTTGGTAGCACATCAGAATCACTTGTAGAGATTTAAAATCCCAATGCCTAGCCCACAGCCCAGAACAATTATATCTCAGTGCCTGGCCCCAGGCCCATGCATTTAGTTGTTTTTGTAAAATACAAAGAGCTGAAACACTTAAGGACAACATTAAAAAAATAACTGAAAAAAAGGATACAAATAAATTGAAACATATCCCATGTTTATGAATTTGAAGAATTAATGTTGTTAAAATGTCCATAATGTCCAAAGCAAGCTACACATACAGTGCCATCTATATCAAAATTCTAATGTCATTTTTCATAGAAATACAGTACGTAATTCAAAAATTTATGTGGAACCACAAAATACCCCACATACCCAAGGCAAACATGAACAAAAATAAAAAAGTGGAGAAATCACACTAACTGATTTCAAACTATTAAACAAAGCTGTAGTAATTAAAACAGTATGTTACTGGCAAAAATCATGGAAACATTGATGAATGGACCAGAATAGGAAACCCAGAAAAGAACACATGCAAGTACAGTCAATTTATTTTTTTGACTAAAGTGCTAAGAATATGCAGTGGTAAAAGATAGTCTTTTCATTAAATGGTGTTTGAAAAACTGAACGTTTACATGCAGAATAATGAAATTGGACCCTTATCTTACACCAAAAAGAAAAACTCAAAATAGGTTAAAGACTTAAATTTTAAAAGACTGAAAACTGTAAAACTACTGGAACAAAACTTATGGGAAAAATTCCACAACATTAACATTATTATTATTGTTTTCTTTTATTTTTTGAGTTGGAGTATTGCTCTGTCACCCAGGCTGGAGTGCGATGGTGTGATCTCAGCTCACTGCAACCTCTGCCTCCTGGGTTCAAGTGATTCTCCTACCTCAGCCTCCTGAGTAGCTGGGATTACAGGCACCCACCACTATGTCCAGCTAATTTTTGTATTTTTAGTAGAGACACGGTTTCACCATGTTAGTCTGGCTGGTCTCAAACTTCTGACCTCAGTTGATCCGCCCGCCTCAGCCTCCCAAAGTGCTGGGATTACAGGTGTGAGCCACCACGCCCAGCTGATTTTTTTTAAAATTTGATCCCAATAGTCCAGGCAACGAAAGCAAAAATAAACAAAAATGACTACATCAAACTCAAAGCTTCTTCATAGAAAACAAAACAAAACAAACCACTAACAGTGTACAAAGACAATGTACCGATGGAGAGAAAATATATGCAAGCCATACATCCAGTGAGGGGTAAATATTTAAGATATATAAGGAGTTCAAACAACTCAATAGCTAGAGAACAACAACAACAAAAAACCCAATTAATAAATGGTCAAGGGAACTAAATAGACATTTCTCAAAAGAAAACATACAAATGACCAATAGGTGTACGTATATATTTGGATGAGGCATATGTTAATTAGCTTGATTTAATTTTTCCATACTATATTCATAAATCATAACATCACTTTGTACCTCATAAATGTATACAGTTACAGATTGTCAATTTACAACAAAATATCAAAATTGAAAAAAATAATATATTTTCTTCATATGGATCCACTGAAGATTAAGATTAATTCTGGCGAGAAAGTATAATATTTCCCCTAATTGGGGTTCAAAGTTAGTGTTTTCTGTCTCTACCTGTTACTGTTTATATGCACTAAGATTTTATGTATCTTATCTTTAAAAATGTCGTTGCACAGATAAATACAGTCCAATAATGGTATTGAGCCAAGAGCATAAGATTTTAATTTAGTACATTCATCATCTGAAACTACTTTACAGAATTTTATTAGATGCCTGACCAAATCTAGACCATAGCTCATTCTTGTATAGTTCCAGTCCTTTTTGTTAAATATTTCAAGATTTGTTTAAAAAAATAAAACATAATAATATTTGACCCAAACAAAATGTTGTCTGCAAGATTTTACAGAATTTATTATCTGGCCCTTATCAGAAAATGTTTCTTGATCTCTGTATCAGGTTCTTCTCTGGACATTTGTCTTTTGACATCTTACTACAGAACACATTATTTTCTTCCAGTTGAAGTTGAGATGGAATCACTTCAATTGCACAACTATGTGGATTTTGAAACATGGAAATTTCCTTTGCACTGCATCAAGGTCCTAAAAAGTACTGCTGGAAGATCAGGAGAAAGACAGGATTATCTGTTTTCAGCACGTTCATTCAACCTTGTATTAATATTCTAGCCAGTGCACACAGGTAAGAAAAACAAATAAAAGGCACCCAAAAGGAGAGGAAGAAGTAAATTTATCTTTATTTATATATAGTGGGATCGTCTTTGAGGAAAATTAAATTAAATCTATAAAAAACTATAAGAACTAATAAATGTATTTCACAAATTACACAATACAAGATCCATTTACACAATTGAATTACATTTCCATATACTAGCAACAAACTCAGAAGTTAAAATTGTAAAATAATGCTACTTATAAGAGCTTCAAAAATATGTAATACCTAAGGATAAATATGACAATATAAAATATTTATACACTGTAAACTATAAAATATGGAGAAAATAAAGAAAGTGAAGAATTGTACCATGTTCATGAGTCAGAAAAGTTAACATTGTTAAGACGTCAATTCTCAAATTGATCTGTAAATGCGATGCTACTCCAATAAAGATTCCAGCCATTTTTGGTAGAAACTAGGAAAGCAATTCTAAAATTTTGTGTGGAAGTGAAAAAACCCAGAAGAGTAAAGTACTTTTGCAAAAGAAGAATAAATGTGGAGAACTAACAGTACCTGATTTCATGACTTAACATACAGATACAGTATTTAAGACAAAGTTGTATTTTCATGAAAGTGAACAAATAGATCAATGAAATAAAACAGAGTACAGAAATACATATATTTTTGACTAAGATGCAAAAAAATTAGTAGTAAAATGATAGTCTTTTCAGCATATGGTGATAGAGCAATTAGGTATCTATATGCAGAAAAAATGAGCTTTGATTCATACCAAATACTACATATAAAAGTAATTCAAAATGGATTGTAGACAAACATAAAATGCAAAGCTATAAATATTATGATAAAAAGAAGATAAAATGTTTGTTACTTTGGGCAAGGCAAAGATTTTAAAAATGTAATACCAAATGCACAATCAATAAAAGAACAGTTGATAAGTTGGACTTCATCACAATTAAAAGTATCTGCTTTTTAAAAGGCACTGTTAAGAAAATGTAAAGATGCACCGCAGAATGGAGAAAATTATCTGCAAATTGTGTATCTGATAAAGAATTCATAACAGGAACATCTAAAGGATATTTAAAATGAATAATAAAAACAAGGAACTCAATTTAAAAATCGGACAAAATATTTTAATGAGGATTTCACCAGAAAATAATATGATTGTCACTAAGTACACATCCTATGCTGCCTTGGGACTCCAGAATTCCCATCAGCAAGAAGGCTCTAACAAGAGGTGACCCCCCAACTTTGAACTGAGGCTCTGTGACTGAAATAAGTAAATTTATTTTTTAGTAAATGACTATTTCTTGTATTCTGTTACAAGCAATAGAAAACAGACTAAAATACTGTTCATTATCCTCAGGCTCTGAGAGATGAATCCCAGCATCATTAGCCCTGTGATGGGTTATAGTTATAGCTTAAGTCAGTAATTAAAGACAGTTGTACATGGAATTGACTCAAGTCATTCCTGTATCTGACATACCTTACTGAAATGGTATGCAAATTATCATTTGTAAATTTGCATTAAAATTTGATAAAGAACCACGAGTCTCTGATTGAAAGAGATGTTACAATTTTTTTAACCTGAGGTACATGGGAATTATCTTCTGGTTGTCCATAGCCTAGGGAGGTAAATGGATTTGTCCTAAATGAGCTTATCTTGTCACACAGTCAAAGAGAGCTGGAACTGGAATTGAATTCTTCCTAATTTCAGTTCAACACGCATTTCTATTAAACCTATGGTGTTTTATTTCTTGTCAATATTCTCAAAGCATTATTCATGCACTGTGGTAAGTTATCTACTACTGTATTATCAAATATGCAAAATAATGATAGAAAGCTATGACCTCTTCAGAATTTACATATGCATTATACTATATTACCTTACTGAAGATCTGAACAAACTTTCTTAGTTTAACTCTATCTTTTAGTTAAAACTGTTATGGATAAATTAGGTATGTGTTTCTTACATGTTGGATTGGTTGCCTGACGGGCTTTGGTAATGGAAAACAATTCAATCATTAAACCATGTATACCAAAAAGTAAGTGTGTTTTAAGGATAGTCACATTAGAACATGATTAATTGTTATGAGATGTCAACCCATCTTTACTCTCCAGAAGCTGTCTTAAAATAAACAGCAAGCCCTTATATCAAAATAATAGTTCAATATATTTTAACAATATACAGTAAAACATATATATGGCTAAAGCTCAAATTTGGGAAAATCTTGTTATTCCCCTGCATCTTTTAAAATTCCCAACATATTATCACATTACCACCTATCTCCGTATCATATTATTTTGTCTTTTGTTATTTATTGTATCAGCTACATTGCATCCTTAAACTCTGAGATGATTGAATCATCCAAATTATCTATCAATTATTTAATAATATTATTTTCCAAAATAGTTTTATTATTCCAAAACATCTTTTTCATTATTCTTGCCTTTTTAAATCTGAGGTTGTTCAGCATACAGGAAGGTGCTATATCAGATGACTTTCCTTTGGTTACATTATTTTTCTCCAAAATTATGTAATACTGATAAAAGTCACATGAGGCTCAATATAAATAAAATTATATTGCTAAAGTAGAAGGCTGAGAAAAAATATGTATTTTGAGGCCTCCTCCAAAATAATTATTCTAATTTCTGACATTCTTTGTAGATTATTTTACAAAGTTATATTTTAGGTGTATAGTATTTTCACAGAATTATAATATACAAAAACCATTTATGAAACATGTTGTTTGTTAAATCCTTTAATTCATAACACAGATGATGCAAAAAAAAAGGAGGGGAAAATTAAGAACCTTAGAACTTATAGCATAATAAAATAATTCATATTAAGGCACAATATATCAGCAATAATTTTTTAAGTTACATTTAATAACCTGCAAAGAGTTTTCTCGAGTTAGACATATTTAAACTTTCCCATTATATAAGTTATATTTATAGCAGCTACACATATCCATGTTACAATTTTATTTTAACAAAGAGTAAGCGTAATTCTCATTTGAGTTACCCATGCTTGAAAAATTTTGATAGAAAAAGACAATGACTCACTTCCTTCCACAAATTAATTAACAAACAGAAGAAGATATAAAATGGAGAAAAAGAAACCTAGAAATCTGAATATTCGATGTGAGAATGTGAATCTTCAATCTTTGGAAGCCGATCTAGATATAGAATTGCCCCACAGTTATCCAACTGCATTGGACACTGCATAAGAACCTGAAGTCAGGAAGACTGCAATTAGGGGAATAATTGTGAAAATATAGTAATCGTAAGTATTATGTCAATATATCTGCCACAATTATGCAATATAAAGGATATAGGTGCTACTAACACTGCATTATTTGTTGTCTACATTTATAATTAAATGAAATGTTAAATTTCAGTTATAGGTTAGTGAAAATAAAGATGTGATATTCTCTCTTAAGTGTAGAAATCTTTGAATTCTATCCCTAAGACCTAGGTTAAGAAAATCTGGTGGTTACTAACAAAGTATCTGAAATATTCCTCCATATGTATTATACAGTATAACTTATAAAAAAGCATAATAAGTGTTGCAATATTTCTAGTTTCTCTTTACTTAAAAATTACTAACAAAAATGGTCTTAAATAGATAAAGAAAATTTTTGCCCATGAAAGTTGAAGAAAATTATTCTTGAACTCTTCACAGCATCAGTAAGCAGAGTGGCTAAGACAAAGGGGTTATGCTGAACTTTAAGATAAAAATATGAATCACAATGACTTGTACGAGTTGTAAAAAGGTAATTGAGAAGAAATTCGTTTGAGTAGAGATATTTACATACAATTTGTTAGTTTAAATGAGAAAGCATAAAGATGATCCCTAAAAAGACTTTATTAAATTAATTCTCTTTAATGTATGTGCAGTTTTGTGCCCTCATATAAAAAGCAATTATGTAAAAATAAATTTGTGATATGGGATACCTTATATTGTAAAAAGAATAATAAATAGTAATTAAAATATCAATAAGAACTAACAAACATTCAAAAACACCTCAAAATAAATTCAAAAGAAATATACATATTTCAGAAAGGATATTTTAGATAAACATGAAGATTTTGCACAGACTACTCTGCTTATTCATATGTTATGCCATTATTACAGGTGTGAGAAAAACCTAACTTTTTATTTAAGTCATTTTACCTTTTTAAGATGTCCTTGGTATGTAATCTGGAACTGACAGGGAAAAAGAAAGGATATTTATGGTCTACAATAGCTTTCCAATAATTTAGGAAGATAATGTATTTTTTAATATTATATGTGATGTTTCAGTTCAACCTAACTTGCCCCACATATTAGAAATTTACATTATTAAAACAACGATTTCATTTCTTTAAGGAATATCGAGATGATGTCGGCAAGATGGCTAACTAGTTAGTTACCTGACACTTATAATCCCAACAAAAAGAGGCCAAAACAAAAGAATGAACAACTATATTTTGACTGGTGTTAGTGAGTAAGTACACTGGAGAGTACCAGGGGAGCAATAAAATCCCTGTGGATCATGGAATCCCAGGGTAGAAACACAGGGAGGGAAACAAGACATTCTGTCTTTGCCATACTCTCTCCTCACCAAGGTTAGCTCAGGGTCAAGGAATACTTCTTATTATGAGGAAAAGTTAAGCTAGAGATCCCCAGCAGTCCCCATTACTGCCACAAACACCAGGAATTCTTGTTGCAGAAAGGTTTCCCAGTACATCAGTCATCTTCATTTTGGAGAGTAGCTAGAAGTTCAGGCACCTTCAATGCCTCAGAGTAGGAGCCAACCTTGAGCACCCACAATCTAAGTTGCTATAGCATGGCTCCATGAAAGTGGACCCACAGCTAGAGTGCATTCTTCCTGTGGACAAGTTGCAACTCAATCTTTATCCCTGAGGCCCCACTGTTATTCCACCATGTTCACACAAATGCCTGTAGCACCATGACTTCAGCTGCCTGGAGCCTAAGCCAGATGGACCAACCCTGAGACCCTAGTGTCTACATCAACGTGGGAACCCATATTCCCAGGAAACAGGGGGACCTATACAGTGGGAAAGTAATCAAACAACTGGCAAGCTTGCCATACCCATGCTCAACTACACTGCACAACTGACCAGACAGATGATCCCAAGTGCATCTGTGCCTGGCCTGATAGCTAGTCCAAGGGTGGCCCAACCTCTTCACACAGACCACTGCACAGCCTCTCAAAACTGCCAAAGCTGCATGTACTCATACCCGGCCTGACAGCTAGTCTGGTGGTAGCCTCAATTCCCAGGAAAGATAGTCACACAGCTGCCCAATCCAACCTTGCTTTTGCATGCTCAAGCTCAGTCCAACAGCCATCCTAGTGGCCTACCTCATTTCTCCCACTAGCCTACCAAAGATCCTGTTGGCCCTACACACCCACATATGCTCAGCCCAACAACTAGCTCAACATCCTCATCCCAGGCAAAACCATGCCACCAGTATCACAAACTTCTATAGCCCAGGCCACTGAGGCTATTGAAGACAATGTTTTTGAAGACTGTATCTTAAGAAAATGCATGAAGACCATGCTACTGAGTCAACTCAGTAACAAAGCCAATGATCCATACCCAACTTATACCCTTGCACCTATCTACAGAAAAATGTTTCTCCAACAAAAGCCACTCTATAAAATTAGAAAAAGCAACTACTCCACTAGATGCACAGATATTAGCATAGGAACACAAGAACCATGAAAAAGCAAGGCAACATATACCCAAAAGAACAAAGTAAATCTCCAGGAACAAATCCAAAAGGAAAAGACATTTACAAAATGCTTGAAAAGGAATTCAAAATAACAATCTTAAGGAAACTCAGCAGAATACAGAGAAACCACTGGAATTTTTTAAAAAAATTATAATCTGAATGAGAAATTAAACCAAAAATAGATACTATACTTAATACTTTATTAAGAACCAAACAGAAATTTGAAGCTGAAAAATTCAATGAATGAAATACAAAATACAACTGAGAGCTTCATCAGACTACATCAAACAGAAGAAAAAATTTCTGAACTTGAAAACAAATCTTCTGAAATAACCTAGTCAGAGGAAAAATGAGAAAAAAGGTATGAAAAATGACAAAAAAAAATCTCACAAAACCTATGTGACATGATTAAACAAATGTTTTCATTATGGGAATTCTAGAAAGAGATATAAAGAAAGGTACAAAAAAGCTTATTTAATAAAACAATAGCTGAAAAATTCCAAAGTCTTGGGAGAAATATTAACATCAAAATATATACAAAGCTGAAACCATTGTAAGTAGATTCAATTTAAAGAGGTCCTCTCTGAGGGACACTGTAATCAAACCATCAAAGTCAAAGACAGAGAGAATTCTCAAAGCAGCAAGAAAAAAGCATCAAGTCACATATAAGAGAATTGGATTAAACAGCACATTTCTCAGCAGAAACCTCACAGGACAGGAAAAAAATAAGATGATATATTCAAGTGATGAAAGAAAAACAAACAAACAAACAAAAACCCTGCCAGACAAGAATACTATACCAGCAAAGGTAGACTGCAGAAATTAAGGAGAAATAGTGATCTTTTCAGGTAAGCAAAAGCTGAGGGAATTCTTGATTCTAGACAGGCCTCACAAGAAATGCTTAAAGAGTGCTAAAACTGGAAATATATGGATAAAAATTGCTATTATGAAAATAAATGAAAGTATAAAATTCATCACTGATCTTCAGGAAAATGCAAATTAAAACTGCAATGAGATATCATCTCTCCAATAGAATGACTATTATCAAAAAGACAAAATAAAACAAGTGTTAACAAGGATGTGAAGAAAATGGAAGACTTAGTCACTGTTGCTGGGATTATAAACTATTACAGCCACTGCAGAAAACAGTTATGGGTGTTGCTCAAAATATTAAAAATAGAACTACCTCATCATCTAGCAATCCCAATAGTAGGTATATGTCCAAAGGAAATAAAAACAGTATGTCAAAGAGATTATCTGCAATCCTATGTTTCCTGCAGCACTATTTACAATAGCCAAGATATGGAATATCCAACAAAGGGTGAAGGGATAAAGAAAATGTAGTGTATGTTCACAAGTGAATACTATTCAGTTATGAAAACGAATGACATCCTGTCATTTGTGACAACATGTATGAGCCTGGAGGACATATGTTAAATAAAATAAGCCAGACACCAAAAGAGAAATACTTCATCATCTTACTAATATGTGAAATCTAAAAAACAAGAAGTTGATTTCATGGAAGCAGAGAGAGAACAGTGGCACTAGAGAATGAGGTGAGCTGGGGAAGGGAGAGAAGAGAATAGGCAATGGTTGATCAATGAGTACAAAGCTGCAATTGAATAGAAGGAATAATTCCTGGTGCTCTATAGTATAGGAGGGTGACTATTATTGATAGTAAAGTATTGCATATTACATAAAAGCTAGAAGAGAGGGGTTTTTAATGTTCTTAAAACAAATAAATGATAAGTGCATGAGGTAATGAATATACTAACTGCCCTGAGGATCATTGTATAACATGCATATGTATCAAAAACACTGTATTTCACACATATGTACAATTACAGTGTTTCAATTAAAAAAGTAAATATATATTTTTAAGATGCAGTTGAAGTTTTCATGTTAAGAGAATTGGTGGAACAGTTTTTGGGTTTACTAATAATACTAAAAATACACAGTGTTAAAAGACAAAGTTCCTTAGAATTTTTAAACTGATGATCAAAGTGTCTTTCCCCTTCCTGCCACTTCTCATCCAACTAAACTTAGGCAGGATAAATAATGAGAAAACTGTTGATCTCTCATCCCACTACTCGCCTTAGTCTATTCTTTTCTTAGATTTTCAAGTATCTGTAGGTTAGTCTCTTGTCATTTTCCATTCATTTGCTTTCTGTTATTTCTCAGTAGCTATAATTAAGTGTATTTTTAATGCAAAAATTTCTCAGAGGGACACTCAATTACATATTTTTTAAAAGAAAGCACATAAAATCTGTTATTTTAATTGTCATCTGCATATTTATCAGATAATTATACATTCATCCTGAATTACTTTCATCACTAAATCAAAATATTCAGTTAAACCATCAAATATTCATGGTAAAAAATTAGGTTACACACAGCCATCTTTAACTATTATTACAAATTGCCTTCATTAATAAAGCTAATTAAACTACACCAATAAAACTCAGATAAAGAGCAATTTATTTATATTTAATTATATAAAATATTTAATGGTCTGTTTATTATACTGAGCAATAAGTTAAATCAAGGCTTGTGTAGAGGAAATCATTACAAAAAGTCAGTCATCATTATATAGACCAGTATCTTTCATTTTAGGAAAGAAAAATATTTATTGTATATATAAATTTTATATTAATATAATCATTTGAGAAATAGTATAGATTATGTGACTATCATCATATCTATGAATATAAAACATAATATGATAGAAAGAATGTTGGTCTGGGAGTCCAGAAAGCACATTTCAATCATCATCCCTGAAATAAATCAGTTTTTTCTTGAGCAAGATGCTCACTTTGTGTTGACCTGGTTTCCTCATATGTAAAATAGATTTTTGCTCTACTTAATTTTACAGGTTGGTTGTTCATAAGTAAGAATTCACAGTTCCAATCAGGGTCTTTGACTTTGCAATTTAAAGCAATACCTTTTAGGAAATCTTCTTTCCGTATCAAGTAGCTACACAGTTCTCCTTTGAATCAATATGTTCCTAGTTTTTTTTTGGAACTAGAGTACTAAAAGTATTTACATTTTGCATTAAATATGTTTTTAGGTTAGACACTCCTTTAGCTTCTAGTCTGCCTGCCAGCTCTCACTTAGATCAACTCATAGCATCAGAGAAGTGGTAAATCTAATTGCATTGGATAACAAAACAACCAATCTATTAAATTGTTGGATTTAACTTTATCCTCATAATATTTAAATGTTATTATCACTTACTAAGATATGATGAGGAACATTTTCTCTTGACTTAAACAAAATCAACTGAATTTGTGAACTAGGTAATTATTTAAATAAGATAAATATGGTTATTTCCAGTTTAAGGAAAAGTAAGAAAAAAAAATGAAGCATATGGTATATTTTCCCTTTCTAGAGCTCATTTTTTAGGGAAGTGTGCATTCTCAAAAAAACTACTTAAAGTCCTCAGAATTAATGACATTCCTATTTCTTTATTTTTTCTTACCACTAATATTCATGATGAACCAAATATTTCTAAAAGTACTCATATAATATACATCTCAAACACACGAAACTTTCAATTATGTGTTTTTTTCTGCATATTGAAACGACTCAAGATTATCAAATAAAATCTTTTGGATACCTGATCATATTTCTTGTTAATTTATAGTGCACGTGTTATATGCCAGATGCTCCCTCAGAACTTTGTATTCACTTTTTCTTTAAACTTGCAAAATAACACTATGAGATATTTGCTATTATTTTATATGCAATTTAAATGAGAATTTATGAACGCTATTTAACAGCCTAGGTCAAAGAACTAATATATGTTGAAACGTAAACTTCAGATAAAAATAGAGTTGGAAAGTAAACTTCATATGAAAATGCCTTTAAACACAGTACTGTGCATATAACCTTAACAAACTCAGCTAGAGTAATATTATTTTATTGTCAATAATTAATACTCAGTAATAGCATTTTTACAAATGTATAATAGTTGGTTCTATATATATACAAACATTCACTTCATCAGCACTGTATTACAGAACAACTTTTAAGTTGTCATATTTTTTCTTATCATAAATTACAATCATTAATATGCTTACAGTAAAATCTTTGCACATATTTTTAGTAATATCATTAAGACAATTTTATAGATGCAGATATACTTTATAGAAGATATATACTCATTTGAGTTTTCACACACTCACACACAGACTCAAATTTACCTGAAGACAGGCTGTGACTAATTACACTGCCGACCATTACACTACAAGGTCTGTTTTCCCATGACCTTGTCAAGTCTGCCTATTATATATGCATTTCTCTGTATATAAACCAATATGTAATGTCCATACACATGTTGAACATGTAGTATATGTATGGGTGTACTTGTGTGTGTGTGTGTGTGTGTGTGTGTGTGTGTGTGTGTGTGTCCGGAAGAAGAGATAAAGAGAGACAGAGGGAGAGGCAAAGAGGTAATATATTTATTTAATTAATATTTTGCAGGTTTTATAGGTAAAAATGTATTGACCACATATTTTTCATTCTATCAAATACTACATGGTAACTCTCAGTGCAGTTAAAGAGAGAACTAACTCTATATTTTAGAGTTGTTTACAGAACAGGGTGCCCATACTCTAGGGTTTTAATAAGATAATGCCTATGGAAGCAGGAAGGAAAATTAGAAATATGTATATTTATGTTTCAGTTAAACTAATGTATTACTTATTTCAATTTGCTCTCATGTTTTCTGCCACAGGAGGCAGATGTGCATGCTTTCTGGAATGTATACTCTTGTTCTTGGTATTTCTAATGAGTATAGCCAATGGGAAACATCAGAAGATCAACAGGGAAAATGAGCACCATCAGAGTACCTGTTTTCCTGGCTCTTTCCATCTGATATTGGCTTAAACTTTCAGTATCACTTAACTAAAATTCACATCATCCCTCTCTGCTTTCTATTGGTGCATTTTGATAATATATTTAATGTAATCATTGACATATCAAAGAAAAAGTCTGCAATGTAATTTTTGTTTTCTGTTGGTTCTTCCAGTGTTGTTGTTCTGTTTTATTATTCTTGCCTTACTGTGAGAGAAATTTTCCAGAATTCCATTGTGACTTAACCACAGTGTTGAGTGTACATCTTTGTAATGGCTTTGTATAGTTTTTTTATAACAAATATATATTGCATGTATGATATGTACATATGTTTTAGTTACATAACATATGATTATTACATAATCATAGTATATACTAAAATACATATGTGGTAAAATATGTACATTTTTACTGTCTACCTGTGGCATCATTTTATCACTTTAGAGAAGTGTAGAATTGTTAACATTTTTTAAGTTCCTTTACCTTTCTCCATTTTTAATATAAATGTCTAAAATATTTCTCCACATACTTTGGAAGCATATCAGACAGTGTTTTTACTATGACTTGAATCATGATACATAATTTAGGAAGCTCAAGAGAAAGAAGGAAAACATACTGTATTTACCCTGATTTTTGCTTACCTGTGTTTTTCTTTCTCCCTGATATTCTAGGGTTGCCTCTTTATTGTTTCTTTTCTATTTAGATAAATTTTGGAGTAGGTCTGGAGACAAATTCTCTAAGGACTCCTCTGTCTAATAATGTCTTGATTTCCATTCATGCCTCAAGAATATCTGTATTGGGCATAGGATTTTATACTGACACTTATTTTCATTCAGTACCTGAAAATAGATCGTGTCACTTCCATCTGGCCTCTCTGATTTCTGACGCGTAATCTGCTGTCATTCTAGTTGTTTTTTCCACTGTATGAAATGTGACCTTTCCTTTGGTTGCTCTCAAGAATTTTTCGGTGTCTTTCATTTGCAATTTAATCATGGTGTGTCTTGATGCATATTTATTTGGGTTTATCATATTTGATATTTGCTCAGCTTCTGAAACCTACAGATTTACGTGTTTTTACAAATTTGGACCATTTTCTGCTATTATTTTTTCTAATATTTTTTCCAGATCCACCTTGTTTCTCCTTTTTTTGTTTCTCTCTCTCCTTCAGAGACTCAGAAACATACGTTCATGAGACTCTGTTCAATTTTTTCATCAGTTTATTTTTCTCTCTGTTCTTCGCATTGGGTAACTTTTACTGTTCTATCTTCCAGCCCACTGATACTTCCCTCTGCCCTCTTCATTCTACTGTTTAGCCCATCCACTGAGATTTTATTTTAGTTGTTGTATTTTTTTCCAACATTTCCATTTTACTCTTCCTTGTATCTTCTAATTTCTATTTCCTTACTGAAATTGTTTTTTTTTGAGACTTTCTGATTTTTTATTTGTTTCAAGGGGGTTTGTAATTTCCTATTGAAGCATTTATATTATGACTGTATTAAAATATTTTTCAGATAATTCTGAAATGTCTGGTATCTCAGTTTTGATATCATTATTGTTTTTGTGTGTGTTTTCAGCTTGAGATCATCCTGATTCTTGGGATGATGAGGTTTTTTTATTGACGACTAGACATTTTATGTTATGTTCTAAGACTTTGGATCTTATTTAGATCTTCTGCTTCAGCTGGCTTTTTCTGATATCACCCCAGCAGGAGAAGAGATAAGACTGCACTGCTGCTGCCAGGTGGAAGTACAAGTCAAAGTTCTTCATTTTGCTTTTGTGGATATTGAGTGTAGGGCTTCCTCGTTATTGTTGGATGTAGGGTTATTCTTAATTTCCCTACACGGTCTTCATTGACATTGTGGCGGGGTGTTCTTGTTTTCATTGGATCATAGGGAAAGTCTTCACTCTCCACTAGACCTCTCTGATAACATTCTTTGGTATTGCCAGGTGGAGCACCTCCAGGGACCAAGATTTCCATGTGCCTTCCACTGAAAATATGGGTGTGGCCTCATTATCAGCAAGCAAGAGAGACACTGCTAGCTCCATTCTCGCTTCCTCTGTTACCACCCCAGCAAGGGTGACACAAGGGTGACACATACCTCAACATAGTATAATTTTTGGCTCCACACTTTTCCTTTGTTGGAGTGGATGGGGATGGTGCCATAGTATTTTCTGTGATATTTGAGTGGAGCAGCACTGTTTCTGTCTCACTGGGCTGCCCTTTCCCTGATATGTTAGCTAAAAAGAGCAGTCTTGTCTTTTTGAGGGTGTAAAGAGGTAATATACACTTGTTAGTTTTTCCAGATTGCCATCTTATTCCAGGTCAATACTTGCATACATGAGGCAAAAAGAAAACTGGGGGGAACCTAGCCAGTCTGCATCCTTCTATCTTTTAGAATCCATTTATGATTTTCTATACGTATGTGCAGAGGTTTTAGTTGTACTTAGCATGAGGTACAGGATACATTTTGAAAACAAATATTTGGACATATTTAAATCATTATATAATTCTATTCTTGAAAATGCCTACATTAAATGTAAAGTCTCTCCAACTTGTAAACATAGAAAAGTAAGAATAAAATATTCTAACTTGCATAGGAATCTCCAAAGGATTAGTGTTCTTAATGATTTAGTAAAAACATAAAAACGTTAAAATGCATTGCCTTCAAATAGATTACGGGTTCTATAATTTAATTTCAAGAAAGAAGTACTAAACAAATTTTGACAAAAAATTTCATATCTGTAGGATGAAATTCAAACATGAGTGCTGCAGTCAGTATGCACAACCAAGAATTACATTTCTTCCAACTAAAATTTATTATCTTTGTGAAGTTTTTTTGAAAAAATTACAACTGGCATTAGAACCAAATATGGAAATAAACTAAATTTGGAGCCAAACTTTTGAATTGCTGTACCACAGAATAATAAAATATGATTCAAAAAAACAATGACACAAATTCCATCCTATCTAATCTGAGCAAAAAAAGTTTTTATACCATTGTTAAATAAGTTTTGAAACAGTTCTCTTATTTATAGCTCAACTATTTCAGTTTTTAATATTATATGTGATTTTATAGTATCATTTTATCAGTATGCTTGTGGAAATATATATATATATACATAAATACATATATGTATACATAATTTATATAAGAGTTTGTGTGTATGAGTGTGCACAGATTATTGATAGAAATACCTAAGTAAAAGCTTTGGAGACCACACTATTGTAGGCCTTGTGACTACTATTTACCCAAGACGCACAGATCACGTACTGAGACAGTGATATACAGCTAGACAAACATAGATGCTTTAACAGAGATGCTTAGTATCAGCTTATAGCTAAAAAGTTTTTATTTTTTATTTTTTTATTTCAAAGTATTCTTTTATTAGTTATATTGGATACTAGTCTTCCCCAGAGCTTTAAATAATTTATCTCTGAATCTAACAGGTGATGGAAAATGAGACACTAAGAAACTAATTTTTCTCCTTTATGCACTACATAGACACCAGGCCTGCCCTAAAAGTGCTCCTGAAGGAAGCGCTAAACATGGAAAGGCACAACCGGTACCAATCGCTGCAAAATCATGCCAAAATGTACAGACCATCGAGACTAGGAAGAGACTGCATCAACTAACGAGCAAAATAACCAGCTAACATCATAATGACAAGATAAGATTCACACACACCAATATTAACTTTAAATTTAAATGGACTAAATGCTCCAATTAAAAGACACAGACTGGCAAACTGGATAAAGACTCAAGATCCATCAGTGTGCTGTATTCAGGAAATCCATCTCACGTGCACAGACACACATAGGCTCAAAATAAAAGGATGGAGGAAGATCTACCAAGCAAATGGAAAACAAAAAAAAGGCAGGGGTTGCAATCCTAGTCTCTGATAAAACAGACTTTAAACCAACAAAGATCAAAACAGACAAAGAAGGCCATTACATAATGGTAAAGGGATCAATTCAACAAGAAGAGCTAACTATCCTAAATATATATGCACCCAATACAGGAGCACCCAGATTCATAAAGCAAGTACTGAGTGACCTACAAAGAGACTTAGACTCCCACACATTAATAATGGGAGACTTTAACACCACACTGTCAACATTAGACAGATCAACGAGACAGAAAGTCAACAAGGATACCCAGGAATTGAACTCAGCTCTGCACCAAGCGGATCTAATAGACATCTACAGAACTCTCCACCCCAAATCAACAGAATATACATTTTTTTCAGCACCACACCACACCTATTCCAAAATTGACCACATACTTGGAAGTAAAGCTCTCCTCAGTAAATGTAAAAGAACAGAAATTATAACAAACTATCTCTCAGATCACAGTGCAATCAAGCTAGAACTCAGGATTAAGAATCTCACTCAAAACCACTCAACTACATGGAAACTGAACAACCTGCTCCTGAATCACTACTGGGTACATAACGAAATGAAGGCAGAAATAAAGATGTTCTTTGAAACCAACAAGAACCAAGACACAATATACCAGAATCTCTGGGATGCATTCAAAACAGTGTGTAGAGGGAAATTTATAGCACTAAATGCCCACAAGAGAAAGCAGAAAAGATCCAAAATTGACACCCTAACATCACAAGTAAAAGAACTAGAAAAGCAAGAGCAAACACATTCAAAAGCCAGCAGAAGGCAAGAAATAACTAAAATCAGAGCAGAACTGAAGGAAATAGAGACACAAAAAACCCTTCCAAAAATTAATGAATCCAGGAGCTGGTTTTTTGAAAGGATCAACAAAATTGATAGACCGCTAGCAAGATTAATAAAGAAAAAAACAGAGAAGAATCAAATAGATGCAATAAAAAATGATAAAGGGGATATCGCCACCGATCCCACAGAAATACAAACTACCATCAGAGAATACTACAAACACCTCTATGCAAATGAACTAGAAAATCTAGAAGAAATGGATAAATTCCTCGACACATACACTCTTCCAAGACTAAACCAGGAAGAAGTTGAATCTCTGAATAGACTAATAACAGGAGCTGAAATTGTGGCAATAATCAATACCTTACCAACCAAAAAAAGTCCAGAACCAGATGGATTCACAGCCGAATTCTACCAGAGGTACAAGGAGGAACTGATACCATTCCTTCTGAAACTATTCCAATCAACAGAAAAAGAGGGAATCCTCCCTAACTCATTTTATGAGGCCAGCATCATCCTGATACCAAAGCCGGGCAGAGACAGAACCAAAAAAGAGAATTTTAGACCAATATCCTTGATGAACATTGATGCAAAAATCCTCAATAAAATATTGGCAAACCGAATCCAGCAGCACATCAAAAAGCTTATCCACCATGATCAAGTGGGCTTCATCCCTGGGATGCAAGGCTGGTTCAATATATGCAAATCAATAAATGTAATCCAGCATATAAACAGAACCAAAGACAAAAACCATGTGATTATCTCAATAGATGCAGAAAAGGCCTTTGATAAAATTCAACAATGCTTCATGCTAAAAACTCTCAATAAATTAGGTATTGATGGGACGTATCTCAAAATAATAAGAGCTATCTATGACAAACCCACAGCCAATATCATACTGAATGGGCAAAAACTGGAAGCATTCCCTTTGAAAACTGGCACAAGACAGGGATGCCCTCTCTCACCACTTCTATTCAACATAGTGTTGGAAGTCCTGGCTAGGGCAATTAGGCAGGAGAAGGAAATAAAGGGTATTCAATTAGGAAAAGAGGAAGTCAAATTGTCCCTGTTTGCAGACGATATGATTGTATATCTACTAAACCCCATTGTCTCAGCCCAAAATCTCCTTAAGCTGATAAGCAACTTCAGCAAAGTCTTAGGATACAAAATCAATGTACAAAAATCACAAGCATTCTTATACACCAATAACAGACAAACAGAGAGCCAAATCTTGAGTGAACTCCCATTCACAATTGCTTCAAAGAGAATCAAATACCTAGTAATCCAACTTACAAGGGATGTGAAGGACCTCTTCAAGGAGAACTACAAACTACTGCTCAAGGAAATAAAAGAGGATACAAAGAAATGGAAGAACATTCCATGCTCATGGGTAGGAAGAATCAATATCGTGAAAATGGCCATACTGCCCAAGGTAATTTACAGATTCAATGCCATCCCCATCAAGCTACCAATGCCTTTCTTCACAGAATTGGAAAAAACTACTTTAAAGTTCATATGGAACCAAAAAAGAGCCCGCATTGCCAAGTCAATCCTAGCCAAAAGAACAAAGCTGGAGGCATCACACTACCTGACTTCAAACTACACTACAAGGCTACAGTACCCAAAACAGCATGGTACTGGTACCGAAACAGAGATATAGATCAATGGAACAGAACAGAGCACTCAGAAATAATGCCACATATCTACAACTATCTGATCTTTGACAAACCTGAGAAAAACAAGCAATGGGGAAAGGATTCCCTATTTAATAAATGGTGCTGGGAAAACTGGCTAGCCATATGTAGAAAGTTGAAACTGGATCCCTTATACAAAAATCAATTCAAGATGGATTAAAGACTTAAACGTTAGACCTAAAACCATAAAAACCCTAGAAGAAAACCTAGGCATTACCATTCAGGACATAGGCATGGGCAAGGACTTCATGTCTAAAACACCAAAAGCAATGGCAACAAAAGCCAAAATTGACAAATGGGATCTAATTAAACTCAAGAGCTTCTGCACAGCAAAAGAAACTACCATCAGAGTGAACAGGCAACCTACAAAATGGGAGAAAATTTTCACAACCTACTCATCTGACAAAGGGCTAATATCCAGAATCTACAATGAACTCAAACTAATTTACAAGAAAAAAACAAACAACCCCATCAAAAAGTGGGCGAAGGACATGAACAGACACTTCTCAAAAGAAGACATTTATGCAGCCAAAAAACACATGAAAAAATGCTCACCATCACTGGCCATCAGAGAAATGCAAATCAAAACCACAATGAGATACCATCTCACACCAGTTAGAATGGCAATCATTAAAAAGTCAGAAAACAACAGATGCTGGAGAGGATGTGGAGAAATAGGAACACTTTCACACTGTTGGTGGGACTGTAAACTAGTTCAACCCTTGTGGAAGTCAGTGTGGCAATGCCTCAGGGATCTAGAACTAGAAATTCCATTTGACCCAGCCATCCCATTGCTGGGTATATACCCAAAGGACTATAAATCATGCTGCTATAAAGACACATGCATACGTATGTTTATTGCGGCATTATTCACAATAGCAAAGACTTGGAACCAACCCAAATGTCCAACAATGATAGACTGGATTAAGAAAATGTGGCACATATACACCACGCAATACTATGCAGCCATAAAAAATGATGAGTTCATGTCCTTTGTAGGGACATGGATGAAATTGGAAATCCTCATTCTCAGTAAACTGTTGCAAGAACAAAAAACCAAACACCGCATATTCTCACTCATAGGTGGGAATTGAACAATGAGAACACATGGACACAGGAAGGGGAACATCACACTCTGGGTACTATTGTGGGGTGGGGGGAGGGGGGAGGGATAGCATTGGGAGATATACCTAATGCTAGATGACGAGTTAGTGGGTGCAGCGCACCAGCATGGCACATGTATACATATGTAACTAACCTGCACATTGCGCACATGTACCCTAAAACCTGAAGTATAATAATAAAAAATTAATTAAAAAAAAAGAAATCCAAAACATGCCATCTTTAAGATTTATATCAAATTGCAAATGAATATCTAAATAACATGTTGAAAAAGACGTTTAGAGACAGATTAATTTCAAACTGCGGTATGAAATTAAGTTCCTCTTTTGGTTACTAAGCAGAAGACAGGCTCAGAGTCTGTGAGTCTATGTAGCCCATGAAAAAGTTTTTAAAAAGTTCATGTTACTTTAATATCTGACACACCTTGAAATATACATGTGTGCTTGCTTTATAATACCACAGGTAAGATGTCTTTAGAATGTAATAACATCACATCATTTTTCAAATAGCCACATGAGCATTTGGTCTCATGTTAAGACTAGGAAAGAAATTGAAAAGTAAACATTTTTGATTGTTTGACAACCAATTTCTGAATAGTTGTGCTTTGTCTTTCAGTAACATGAAAGGGTAATGTACTGAAATCTAATTTAATAAATGCCACACTAACATTCTGTATCTAACAACATCCAATTACTGTTGATCTTATAAATGAGAATTTCATTAATATGAAACTTTAATTGTGTTTTTAAATTTTCAGTTCCGTTGGTTGCTATAGCCCCAAGCAACACATCACCATGGCTGCTAAATAATAAGCCCAAACCAAGTCTAAGTGATCTTAGAAAAAATCACAAAGCAGGTACTGTTCTCAGGGTGTCTTTAGTGTTTTATCAATAAAAAAAAAACTTCTTTGCAAGAAATATTAATATTGGGTTTATTTTTCTATTCCATTGTATTTATCATACACATTTTTCATGAAGAAAAATTCTCAAGTTCTATATGTTAAAACTTCTTGTGTTCTTTTTAGAGGTCTAGAAAAATAAGTATGTAAACCTTTTCCATGATAATGCATTTATAAAAAGAAAATTTGGGACCCACAGAATAATGGTTAATTATTTGTATGTATAAGTTTCTACTAGCAGTAAGTTTTTGGCACTATAATGAATTTTCGCTCCTATTAATACAGTATTATATGTGCTTTTTCCTTTCCATTGAAATACGTGGCAGATTTCTTTCCATAGAAATACCTGGACAAGTGCTGGGTATATAGCACTAGTTCTGAAAAGAGTCCCTAAATAGATTACACAACTTGACCCACTGCTTAAAAGTTTATTCTGTAACCTATGCTGTGGTCATTTCCATAATAGGAAATCTTACAGATTAATGTTTAGTCATGCCTAGCAAATTGCTTTATAAAGAAGAGGTATCAAAACATATTAGATCAATAAAATTAAGTGATGGATTGCTAAATCTTCATTCCACCTTTCTAGCTACCCATTCCTTCTCTGTCTCGCCTCTTGGCTTTCTTTTCATCTTTTTAGTTGTTTTTTGACTCAATGTACCAAATATTAAGAAAAAAGCAAATCTTAAATGCCAAACGAAATGTAATAATCTTAGTGTTAGTGTCAGGAAAATGACCTGTAATTTTGAAGGATAGTTGTCTCTGGAACACAACTTTAAATCTTCTAATTGCCTACTTTTCTGTGATTATATTTGAGGATATTTAATACTTCAGATTCTTCTATAGTTATCCCAGATAACCAGTCGAGTGTGTCATAATCAATTTTATGGACAAATATACTATATTACCCAGATGTTGTACTCCTTTGTTACACAACTGGTAAATAAATATGCCCACTCTGAATCAAGAGAGCTCTGTTTGCTCCCAAGGCAGTAAATGGTACAACAAAGTTGCTGTGCTAATTGGACAAAAGCCTGAAAGAGGTAATATTCTATTTGGGTTTTGTCATTAGAAAGGCCATCTTAAGTTTAGCTATAAGTTACAAGTCCTCTCAGAGGCTATTTTTTTTTTCAATTGTCTCAGAAGAATTTATTGGTACAGTAGGAAAATGAACATGGAATTCAACAGCATAAGTAGCAATTCTTTTAAAGGAATGAAACACTAATCCTTGCAGGATGCCCAGGAGTTAATTTGGAATCATTTCTTGAAACAAACCAAAAACCATGTTCTGTACAGCTTTAAGATTTTAATCTAATTGCAGAGAATTATTAAAATACCAAATAATGATAACATGCCAAATTAAGAAAATGAATGTGTCTCCTTCTTCTCTTTCTACCGTCTCTCTTGTTTCTAGTTTCCAAACTGCCTATTCAATTTAGGGCTGACTATGAATATTTTAGTGTTTTTCTCCTTCTCATAACTAACAGGATATAAGCCTGAATTTGCAAATTAACAGCCCATTAGTATGCCTTGTAATTTCTACTCAGTATTAGAAAAATCAAGGCTGAGCACGGTGACTCAAGCTTATTATCCCAGTGCTTCAGGAAGCTGAGGTGGAGGGATCGCTTGAAGGTAAGAGTTCAAGACCAGTATGGTGAACATAGTGAAACCTGGTCTCTATAAAAATTTTTAATAAATTAGCTGTGCATGGTGACACATCATGCACAGCTATACAGGAGTCTCAACTATACAGGAGGCTAAAGCAGGAGGATTGCTTGAGCCAAGTGGTTCCAGTCTGCAGTTTGTTATGATCAGGCCACTGCACTCCAGCCTGGAAGAGTTAGTGAGACCCTATCTATTTAAAACAAAAAGTAAAAAATAAAAAAAAGGAAGAACAAATAAAAATTGATATAAAAAAAGAAAAATCAGGAAAGTTCACCAATAATGTGAATTTTCATAATCTTTCAGTAAAAAATTAACTACCTTTTAATAAAGCATTAACATATTACTTCAATTGGCTAGAGTGACCGACACTCATTCCCCATCCCCAGTGTTCTCTAGCAGGTGGCCAGTTCACATATTTGCATTACCATTACCTGACAGCCTTATAGAGGAATTTAACTGTGTGTGTTCTTATGTAAGCCAAAGCTAGGCCATTAATCACCAAGTGTCTATTTAGAAAAGAAGGACAAATAATTTTCTTTATCTATGACAACATTTTTTAAGAATAAGGGTTGTAGTGTTATAATGCTATAAGGGATCGACGTAGAAGCAGCTGCTAGTACTTGACACTTTTATTTTTACAAAATAGAATGATGAACAATATTTAACTGAAAGATACTTTGAGTGTATATTTCTTTGTAAAATTACGGATGGAAAAACTTTCTCAGGCTTAGAAATTGCCAAAAAGTGGCTAATATATTTTGTGTTATGTCAAATATCAGGTAATTTGTAGATATAGATAAGACATATATTAAAGTCTAAAATTTAGGACATCTAATGTTAAAAGATATAGAAAGCTTTTGACAATTCTCCACAGATAGTTTTAATACATTTTGAAGTTTTTTTCAACACTAGGAAAATGAATACTTGCAGAATTTTCAAATGAACTGCAAGATATCTGAGTAGGCACGGCCATATATCATGTGAATGATCAACTTATGCCCCTAGATCCATATAGGATCAATATATATTTTTCATAATGCTTTCAGTGAAAATATGATTTATCTTGCTTTTTAATTCTAAAATTGTGTGTTGGAAGTGTGTTTGAAAACAACATAAATCTTTCTGTGTTTCTGTTTCCATATATCTTACAAAACCCTGAATTTTAATTTTAATATCTCCAAATTAGGGAAAATTAAGTTAAAAAGCTTTTACAAAATTTTGACATTATTGTGGTAAAATGCTACCAAAATAACCCATATATCCAATTAGTTTTATTTCATTATCTGTTAATTGTGGATTCACACAGTGATATAAATTTACAGCAATGCTATAGAACATTCCAAGAAAGAAATTTATTTATGAGTGAAACTGAATGTTGGTATAGTTCATGGTGTACATGATTTTTAATCCAAATTATTTTTTCCTCCAAAACCCAGCTTCATTTCATTTGGATATTTACTGTTACCTTTCTGCTTCAAAAATTATTCTTTTATATTGCATTATTATAACATATAAGTTACTTGTATTAATATTATACTATTTAAAGTAACTCTCTCATTTACAATTTGAGCTGAAAAATGTTAGGACTTTTGCTATGCCTTTTCCTAGAGACAAATGACCACTGGCACTACAAATGAATCTACTGTGATTGATTAAGTAATCAGTAGAGCTTATAAATACTTAATATGAAGATATATATCTATAATATTTTGATAAACACATAAACTACAGTTGAATTTTTAACAATACAGGTTTGAACTGTGCAGATCCACCTACAGTTGTATTTTCTCCAATAAATACAGTCAGCCCGCCATATCTGCTTGTTCCATATCAGCATGTTCAACCAAACACAGATGGAAAATATAGTATCCTTGGAATGGTAAATCTGCAGATATGGAGGGCCAACTTTTCCTATCTGCAGTTCCACAGGGCATTCTGTGGGACCTGAGCATGTGCAGATTTTGGTTATCAGTGGGCTGTCTTTGAACCAATTCCCCACAGATACCGAAGGACGACTGTATATGCATTCACTGTCTAACATTCAGGTTACAAAATAAAATCATCTAACACATTTGAGCTCTGTATATAATTGTATCTTATAATTCCATACTAGTACGATATAGTGGAATGATTATGTTATTTTTATATTGATAATGATAATTAATGAGATGCAGATATGATCCCAATGTCACATTTAAAAGTTACGTTGTATTACACTATGTCTATTTCAGCCTCAAATTAATAATCCCCTAATCACCAGTTTTATTGGGAAGATTTGGGAAATAATATATGTTTAAATATTTAATACTGACATAGTTAAACTTCAAAAATAATTAACTGTCTTTCATGTTACTTTGCTTTCTTTTCCTGTATTATGCAAATAATTATTTTCTTTCTTCACTCTGTCTACACAGATGATATCACCCATCATTTTTTCAGAATTAATCAAGTTATCTTCCTTGAATAAATAATGAATTTTCATGACTAAAGTTTTTATATAATAAAATAAAAGGTTTCTGATTTGTGTCATAATTTTTATGTTTCTTAAGGCGGAAAGCATCATGATTAAAAGCAAGCACTCTGCTGTCAGACTGAGTGGGTTCAAATGCCAGCTCTTACACATACCAGTCATGACCTTGAGCATGATACCCTTTCAAAGTGTATATTTCCCTCGTGTAAAATGGAGATCATAATACTAATAGGGCACTTGTCCAGAACAAATATATTAACCCATATGACATTTTCTGCAAATTTTCTGCAAACATATATCCAATTAATATAAAGATCAGTTTTTATTATCATTATATTTTGTGCTATTATATTTTGATATAAAGTTTCTGCCCTCAAGGAACTTGCCACTTTGTAAAGGATATAGACTAAGGAAACAAGCAAATCGAATACACTTTTATGTCTACCATGATGGGAGTAGGTACAAGAACAAGAGAAGAAATATGTATTCTAGTCCATACGGTCAAGAAAATATAATGTCTTAGCAAATATATAAAGCATGAAAAGTAGTTAATCTGCTTAAATGGAAGAACAGAAATTGGTCTTCCCAGAATCCCCTCTTTTCCTCACATCTGAAGTATCCCTCCACCAAAAATATCATTTGCATGGATATTTGTCTCACATTATGTGTGGGACTCATTACACGGTCACAATTGGCAACAACTGATCTAAACTGGGATGAATTTCTTCCTTCAGTTTTTGACATGTCATGAGAAAGCAGCATAAAGAAGTGGTTGGGACTGGATGAGAATATAATATAATATAATATAATATAATATAATATAATATAATATAATATAATATAATAATATGGTTGTTGGCCATATTTCCTGTCAGGTTAAGAAAGCCAGTCTGCAGAGCTGAGGGCAGTGGCAATTAAAAACAAAACAAAACAAGACAAACTGAAGCTAAGTCCTGTTTGTGACTTATTTCCAGGTTCCAGTTATTCTTAAGGCTTAGCTACTTTCATTAATTCCAATTTCCCACAAACGAAAGAGAGAGAAATCAATCGTAAGAAATCAGTGTTTGGGAATGTATCTCTGTGTGTGTGTGTGTGTGTGTGTGTGTGTGTCTGTGTGTGTGTGTGGTGAGAAATACTGTGGTATTTCAACTTCACAACATGGAAGACTGATGAAAAATTACACAAATACTATCAAAAGATCAGGTATGAATGAATATGAGTGAAGTCCATTGTGTCACAGAGACAACTACCAGAAAGGACTTTTCATGAAGTCTAGTGCAGCTATCTTGGAATTACAAATAGGACAAAGAGGCAGGTGTAACCAATAGAAATTTGACCAAAGTGTGAAGCTGTTTTCCTAGAGCAGCATAAATAAGTAAGAAAATATTTGGCAGAAGGGAACCAAAGTGCCAAAACTTTTAGCTAAAAGTGAAGACAGATTACCTTTTCTATAAAAGAAGCATTAGACAATTGTAGAATCAGGGCTGAAATGTTAAATTAGGGTTAGAAACTGCCCTAGTTTGGCTTTCTGAGACCCCCATGCACATTGTTGCCTACAGGTCTTGGAAAGTACTGATTCTGACTTGAGCTATTTTGAACAATCCTCTCTGAATTTTGGTTGCAAGTCAAATAAAATAACTTTTTTAAGCTGAGGGACATAAAGTTACTGTAAATTGTGAGAATAAATAAGCACATAAGAAAAGGGTAGAAGGCTGCCAAACTCTTTTAAAGACCTCATGGAGAAAAATAATTTCTCTAGAGTCAACTTTCAGTCAAACTCCTGACATTTACTAATCCCATATACTCTTTGTTGACTATCGAGTATCTCCTTTTAGGTCTTTGTAAACTCAATGCAGCTGGTGTATTAACATACCCTCTCCGGAATCACCTACGATCATTGCCAAATACAAATAATATGCTTTAGATGAGACTAGTATTGGTTTCTCTGGCAAACTTTATCACATGGATATTCTCAACTGCAACAAATGTGATGGATAGAAAAATGAATACCTTCAGAGCCAAGTTATTTCCCACTAAACTACTAACTCATTTAAATGTCCAAATTGGCACCATTAAATTTACTCATGATGATACTTCCCAATTAGAAAATGTGTTTACATGTTGGTGAGAGACATACTTAGGATTTAATTGGAACTGATAATAGCACAGTAGTTGGTAAATTTAATGATGCCAGCTGGTCATTTAGGTGACTCCATCATTAGTTATATAGGCTGATAAAATCCTTATTTAAAAGGAGTATATTGCATCATTAATTATGAAACACAGCTGCTCATTTCATGTGGATAGATGTGAAACATATTCAATCCAGCAATCCATTACACCAAATGTTGACGTTAAGTACATTGATTGAAGTGGAAATTCAAATATGCTATTACATAAGTAAAAAAAATTAAAATAATAGTGGATATTTAATGTATGGTCAGAATGATTTCCTAACCGCTATAGTGAATGAAAAATAAATAAGTTGAAAGATCGAATTGGCAGAAATTTCTATTCATAATTGATAATTGGAGGACAATTTATATGAGTAGTCATAACTTACAATTAACAGAAGTTTAAATTTCTTTACTGTTAATTAAGGTTAATAACTCCAATGGTAGGTACCTACTCAGAGCACAGTACAAATAACTAAATATGTATAATGTTGTAAATTTCAGAAAGCATTTTTATATACATATACATAATCTTATTGTTATAAAACTTCTACAATTTTACTGATGAGGAACACTTCTCAAAGCATTTCAATGACCTGCCCAACTCAAATATAAAACAGTACTAAATCAAAATACAGGCTACATGAACTAATGCTGTCCAATTTTATGTCCAGAGTTCTGAGTTAATTTTCATAACAATGACAATACATAATAAGTACTATGTAAAGGTTATCTGTCTTATTACTAGTAGTAAAAGTTTCAGTACTTGTATTAGTACTAATAACAGTAGTAGTGGATATTAAGAGTAATGGTAGTGTTAAAATGGCACTACTTTCTCCAATATGTATTGTGATATCTGCAACTTAACTTTAATTTAAAAGTTATTTTGTCTTTATAATGGAACGATTTACATTCCTTTGGGTATATATCCAGTAATGGGATTGCCTGATCAAATGGTATTTTGTCTTTAGGTCTTTGAGGAATGTCACACTATCTTTATTGCAGCACTATTCATAATAGCAAAGATAGTAAATTAACCTAAAAGCCCATCAAAGATAGACTGTACAAAGAAAATGTGGCATATTTACACCATGGAATACTATCCAGCCATAAAAAATGATGATATCATGTCTATTGTAGGGACATGGATGGAGCTAGAAGCCATTATCTGTAGCAAATTAACGCAGGAAAAGAAAACCAAATACCGAAAGTCTCACTTATAAGTGGAAGCTAAATATTGAGAAATCATGGATACATAGAGGGGAACAACACACACTGGGTCCTATTGGAGGGTGGAAGGTGAAAGGAGGGAGAGAATCAGGAAAAATAACTATTGGGTACCAGGCTTAATACCTGGGTGATGAAATAATCTATACAACAAACCCCCATGATACAGGCTTACCTATGTAACAAAGCTGCACATGTACCCCTGAGCTTAAAAGTTAAAAAAAGTTATTTTGTTGCATCAAATTTATCAGTGAATGAAAATACATGGCTATTAATTCTCTTCCAATTATATCTTTCTTAATATATCTTTTAGTCATTGATTTCTAATAGATCTGTGGATTCGGCATTACAAAAATTTCTGTTTCACAAATTGATTAATTATACATATGGTAGAATCAAAGATGATGTAATGTAAAAACTATTTAAAAGAGTCAAATTTGACATATTTTTGACCTGTTCGTTGTATACAAATGTAGCGCAATTAAAAAGAAAAACTAGAAATCATAATGAACATGTATCAACATAAGATAAATAAGTTAGCATGCTAAGTAATCAATTCCTTATTAAAATTATGAGTGACAGATATAAAAGCAATAGTACATGAGACTGGAAACTTGGTTTGTATACTAGCAAATTACTACTGCATGGTTGCAGATGTTTGTTGAGCTGCACAGCAATTTTTTTAATCTTTCTCAAAAGTGGAAAACGCCCAAAGAATCAAATGAAGATATGTTTGATTATCTTGACAAATGGAAATTAAAAGTCTTGCCGAAAATGTCTCATATCTCCTTTGTTTTATGTGCTTGCTTCATTCTATCCTTATAGATTTGCTTTTTCTGTTTCTCCTTGTATATGTAGTGCCATCCAACAAATCCTCAGTTTATTTTCAGTGAGTTTTAAGTGTTCTGGGCAAATGAACTGGAATCTCTCAATTCTAATTTCAAATCCTTAAGATAATATTAATATTATAAATATGTTCCAGTGCCTACCAGTGATCAAACTGTCACTGAAAAAGGATCACACATTATAAACATGGAAACTATAACTTACATTACTCACAGGTGATGAAGCAGTTCTCATAGAAAAGAGGTGACTACTTAAACAGGTGACTAATAGCAGATGATTTTGAAATCAATAACTTGACCTGAATATCAATTTCTTTTGTAAAATGATGATTACAATAAATTGCCCAAGGGATATCTCAAGGAATAATCATATGGGTAAAAATTTGTCTCATAAATTGTCTGGTAGATGATAAGTGGTCAATATTATTAAGAGACCATATGGTGCTCATTTTTGTATTCCTCCCATGGGTTTATCTTGATGCCTTGTACATAGTCTGCTCTTAATAATTTTTCACTAAACTCTTTAAATTACATTCTCTAGCAAGAATAGATAACCATGTATCATCTTCTTCATATACATATATAAAAGTCAGCATGTGATTCTGACTTCAAAATACTAATCACAACCTTTTAATTCTGTTGCTACATAAAGCATATTTGTGAATTAAGAAATTTCATAGTTTAATTTTTACAGCCTCAAGATTCTGAAAAGAGCAACTGTCATGATGTATGGCATGTTTTTTTTCATTCTGGATACACATTCCTTCACAGCAGGATGCAGCAAACAGTGAGCACATTATGGAAACTGCTTTATTTTCAAGAACTGTAATCTAAATAAGATGAATTTTGAAAACTCAGATATATGCATACATGGAGGAAACAATTATGCCTACAAGCATAAATATATCAAATACCTCATTTGTTCTTATGTTGTTTTAAAAAGTACTTTTCAAATGTTTTTGGAGAGCATTGTTTCAACTTTGTCATGTGTCTTAAAAATAGCAGTTATTTACATAAAGAGGCAGCATCTTCATGAGGCTTTGGAATTTTTGCTATTTGTATTAATATCTCTTTTTCCCTTTTTAAAACGTCAGCTAGGAGAACAAACAAAAGTAGAGGACTCTGACTTTTTCTATATGACATATAATTTATATGTTAGTATCCATGTATAATTTATGGATTTTTCTATATGACATATAATTTATATGTTAGTATCTATATATGCATACCTTTGCATAAATTAATGAGTAAAATTATATCTATTCATCGATTCAACTAGTATTCATTGAGCACCTAGCTATTATATATCTATGTTTTGGTCTAATAGACTCAGTAGATAAAAATCTCTACCTTCCCAAAATTATATTCTTAATATGAATCCAAAGAATAAATATAATAACTAGGTATAGTATATACCCATTATATATTATAGTGTCTTATATAGAGTGTATTATATAGTCAAGATAATATAGTATCTTGACTAAGGCAAAATGCTAAGGAAAAAAATATGAAGCAACAATGGAGGGATATGTAAATTGGGCCAATTTTAGTGAGGGTGTGAAGAAAAGCTCCCACTAAGAAAGAGTGAATTGCAGTATCTACATATGAACCATTTTCTTTTTAAAAATTGGGAATTTTTTCTAATTATAGAAGTAATTTAGGTAAAACTGCTAAAGAAAAACCACTATGAACATGTGTAACCTGGAAGTCTTCTTTAATTCAGATTACATACGTGTGTATATTTACTACCTCCCTCCACATAACATCACCCTGTATGTGTATATATATATATGGATCAATAATTTGCTTTTTTGGTTCACCAATACTGTTGATATAGATTTCCATCAATTTTATTTAACTGGAAGATGATTTTAACGGAAACTGGAGAAGGCATCGCAAGCAAAGTTTGGAAATACAAAGCCACTTTAGTACCACTAAACAAAAAACAACAGCCTACATACACACCTTTAAAACTCATTTTCAGTTCTTGACAGACACACACTTTAGTGTAAACTCTTTCACTTATGAAACATGATTTTAGCTTGTCTGCCTTCACAGAGTTCCTAAATAATAGTTTACTTTGGATGATGGATTGTGGGAAGCTTGTTCATGTATCTAAAGCCTGACATTTTAAATCATATCTTTTCATTTTTCAGAAATGAATATGTTTGAAATCTTTCCATGGTAAATCTTTCCATGGTATATACAAGAGATAGTATAATCTCTTGTGTTTTTTTAAATAAATGCTCTAATCCTTTTTTTAAATGTTAGCCTAGATTTTAAAAAGCATAAAAGCATAGCTATTGATGAATGTTATATCTAAATGTTTAAGGCTGGGCGCGGTGGCTCACGCCCGTAATCCCAACACTTTGGGAGGCAGAGGCGGGCAGATCACCTGAGGTCGGGAGTTGGAGACCAGCTTCACTAACACGGACAAATCCTGTTTCTACTAAAAATACAAAATTAGCCAGGCGTGGTGGTGCATGCCTGTAATCCCAGCTACTTGGGAGGCTGAGGCAGGAGAATCACTTGAACTCGGGAGGCGGACGTTGCCGTGAGCCAAGATCACGCCATTGCACTCCAGCCTGGCAACAAGAGTGAAACTCCATCTCAAAAAAAAAAAAAAAAAAGAAAAAAGTTTAAATAGAAACTAAGTCTTTAATCCATCTTTAGTTAATTTTTGTACAAGATGTAAAGAAGGAGTCCAGTTTCTGTTTTCTGCATATGGCTAACCAGTTCTCCCAGCACTATTTATTAAATAGGAAATCCTTTCCCCATTGCTTGTTTTTGTCAGGTTCGTCAAAGATCAGATGGTTATAGATGTGAAGACAGTGTGGTGATTCCTCAAAGATCCAGCACAAGAAATACCACTTGACCCAGCAATCCTATTACTGGGTATATACCCAAAGCAATATAAATCATTTTACTATAAATATACATGCACACATATGTTTATTGCAGCACTATTCACAATAGCAAAGACATGGAATCAACCCAAATGCCCATCAATAATAGACTGGATAAAGAAAATGTGGTACATATATACCATGAAATACTAAGCAGCCATAAAAAGAGATGAGATCATGTCCTTTGCAGGGACATAGGTAGAGCTGGAAGCCATTATCCTCAGCAAACTCACACAGGAACAGAAAACCAAACACCGTGTTTTCTCACTTATAAGTGGGAGCTAAAAAACAAGAACACATGGACACAGGGAGGGGAACAACACTCACTGGGACCTTCTGTGGGGGTGTAGGGAGAGAGAGAGCACCAGGAAAAATAGGTAATGCATGCTGGGCTTAATACATAGGTGAGGGGTTGATAGGTGCAGCAAACCACCCTGATACACGTTTACCTATGTAACAAACCTGCACATCCTGTACATGTATCCCAGAACTTATAAAATAATATTTTCAGTATGAAATGACCACAATTATCTACATGAATAAATAACTGGATTTTGATTTTTATGATAAAATTTAATCACATATTTGTTGAAACGAAATAATGGTGCCATGTAGAGTCATTAATGTCAACAAATAGTCATTTGCTTCAGTATCACTAAGATTGTGTGCTTTGGCAATAACTCAGGCATATTAACATTTTCCCATCAGGAGTAAAGTAAACAGGGTGTACCATGTCACAGCAGCTAACAAATTGTTCTTTACAACCAAGGCAAGTATTACAGGATCGTAATAATTACTTTCTCTTTTGTTCTTTCTTGCTGTTAAAAATATTCCGTGCCTTTTTTTCCCCTAGCAATTGGTTTGGTGATTTTAGTCGACATCTTCTTATAATTGGGGTCTTCAGGTAAGAACTTTATAATTTTATGAAGGCATAATGCCTTCATAACAACACTGGAAAAAAACACACTTGTAAAAAATACTACAGATCAAATTCTGGATTAGCCAATTCCTAGCTATAATATCTGGGCAAATTACTCATTTTTTGTGTGTTTTTCTGAGGCTCAGGGTCCTCTTATGAAAAAAAAAAAAATGGAGATAAAATTATCTACCTTTCAGGATTGTTGCTGTACTTCTTCTCAGCCTCTTTAATAGACTTCTTTTCTCTTTTAACCTGCCATGAAAACTGGTACGTTTGTTCCTTGAATGTCTAGTTTTGGTACATTGCTTTTCTCTCTCTTTCCATTTATGTTGTCTGATTCAATCAACTCACTTTACTCACTATATATTTTACTAATGGATACCAATGTTAAGCCATCAGTGTGATTGTCTCCTCTGAATTTGAAACTTCTTTTCCATTGTGCATATTAACTTGATTGATCCCACAAGCATCTCAGACTCAAGTGTATAATTCCAGTCCTCGTCCCTGCTGCTCTTTGCTCCCAAATATTTTCCCCATAAGCAACACCCTAATTGTCACCTTGGGACAATCTTCCCAAATCAAATTTTAACTCATACAGTTTCAGTGCTCCTAACTCATACAGTTTCAGTACTCCTAACTCCTCCTTCACTTTCTTTTTCAAATGTTTTCATGGAATGTGCACATGCCATTGCAGAGCATAGTCACCTATGTAAAATAAAAACAACATAATCACTGTCTAGGTTACAGTGTTCAATATGTCCCACTTCCAAGGTACACTTATTGCCACTTAGATTGGCAGGTAAGATCTTTTATGAGCTGGTTCCTATTTACAACAGCTCAAGACATTCTTCTCTCTTCTGTAATATATGATAGTGACAAAAAGCATATAGAATTACTTTCATTCTTTTCACAGATCATACTAATACCTGTACATTTGCCTGTACTGTTTGCTGTACTTTGTATATCCTTTCCAATATTCTTTTTCTGACTAACTCTTTGGTATTTAATTAAAACATCTTCTCATTCAGAAGGTCTTCTCTGAATCTTCGAGTTATCTCTCCTCCTCTTAGCGGGAATCATATTTAAAATTATTTGCTTACACATCTGTTGTCACCCTAACCCTCCACATACATGGATATGGAGTTCAAAGGGCAGTTAGTTATCTGTCTGTTATTTTATGCCCACTCAGTATCTAGCAAAATGCTTGGTAGTAATTGATAGCACTAGAGTGCTCTGGGGCTCTAAAAAGTAAAAGGGTTAGAAGTTGCTGAGCTGAAATGCTTTAACCAACACTATCTCCATTAGTTACTTTAAAAAATAACCCAAATAAATACATCAAGTTAGCAAAAACAATTATTTACTAGACAATGTATAGATTTATAGATAAATCCTTTAGCCACACACATTTTTTGGATATAAAAATTGAAGAGATATTATTAAGTAGTGTTTGTGATAATTACTTTAAAAAGCAAATGCTTTAGTTACTTTTTTAAAAAGTTAATATGCTTTTATTATTATCTTCCTGAGAATCGGTATTGCTTGAAATCACAAATTATTTTTAATCACAGATTTTTGAAGGCAATACTATAAAAATTGAATTTTTTTCACTCAACAATTATGTACTTCAGACAACTTATTTCCGAAGACATTTCTTTTTTCATCAATTATAAGTCTATCACAATAAAAATACTCTATCATTTACAGATAAACGCCGAAGTGAAAGAAAACTGAGTAGTTTATCAGCCTTATAAATCTAAGTTTAAGTTACTTTTTGCTACTCTTGCTGTTTACTTATATTTTTGCAAAATTAAATTTTATTTTCGAAAAAAATAATAAGTGTTGTTTTAACCTTAAATAAAATGTTTACATTCATAAGTTTGAATCAAAATAGTTTTTGTTTCAATATGACAGGGTATAAACAAAAGAATAAAAATAACCTAGTTTTTTCAGTTTATTTCTAATGTCTCATCAAAGAAAAGTTTTTAAAGTCTTACTAATGGATTATTTTATTTTAAGTAAAAGAATTTTACACGTATAAAAGACTTTCAAAACCTCCTGCAATTTTTTAAATAGCCTTAAATGGATTCACAACTTGCACTAAGCCCATCTTCAGCTATTCTTAGGTAGGCACTTAATTGCAGAAGGACAGGACTCTGCTAAGGATATGATTCATGTACCTGAACACATTAATCCAAAGCAAAAATTTGTGTTTGTTGACAATGATAGAAGATGCTGTTTTCTTTGCCGTAATATGAACCTGACATTTAAGTATTTCTGAAAAAGAAAACGTAAAAATTAAAAATGAAGAAATCTAGAGTGATCTTACCACATCTTCTTCCATTTGTGGATTTTAGACACTCCCTTCTCCTAATTACTTAGAAATATCAATGATCTCAAAGAAAACAACAGTATTATCACAAAGACATCATGAAATTTTAGAACTATCTATTGTTTATCTAATCACATTATAGATTCAAGAAAATCATGGAGTAATTCTCATGTATATATAGAACAAGTTATGTAATATTGTTATCTTGTCACTGAAATAATTTTCTTTTTGAACCAATATAATGTAATTTTCTTAAAAATCTAAGTATTACTCTGTAGCATATACATGTTTTTAACTTTCTTGCATGCTTTTTATTCTTTACTGAGAACATGTGATGTGCCACATGTGATAGATTCTGTTGATAACATGGTAATATTGTTACACTTGCCATGTTGTCATGTAAATACCATGGTAATCTTGATACAATTTCACATCCCCCAAAGTATGCTTTCTACAAAAGGCACAAAACTACAGCAATATTGTCACAAGTTGGATTCTCCTGGTCCAGACACTAAGATGGAATCTGGGGCACAAGGTGTTTTTTAGGGATCAGTCTCTGTGAAACAAAAAGGAAGGTAACATCATTGGCACGGGAAAGAATTGAGCTGCAAATAGACACCCACCAAAAACATGGCCAACTCAGCAGAGAGCTTTGGAGCAAGTATTGAGCATCAAAGTGTCCTGCATAGGGGTGAAATAGGCCTTTATATTTCAGCCTCAGTCAGTCACCAGATGCCGGCTGTGGAAGAAATATTCTTTGTTGTCCTGTTGTTTATATGTAGCCTACTTCTTTCCAATTATCTATGTCAATTACCTCTGTAAATACAGTGACTCCTTTTCTTGCCTGTTCATCCCTGGATACAGGAGCTGTAAGTGCCTAAGTGACAGCCTTACTTATTCAATGGGATTCTTGCTGTGTTGCCTGGAGAAAGTGTTCTCCTTCTCATGTTTATGGCATCCAATTTATCATTAACATCACCCAGTGAATTACTGAGAGTAAAGGTAAAGGGGACACTCTTATTTTCATTCCTGGTCCCTGGAACCATATATTCTTCCTATTGCAATCACAGAGTCAAAGATTTTCAACTAAATGCCTATACTACATATTGATACAAGATATTCAATAGTTGAAGCATATTGCACCCTGGCTTCCCCTCCAGCTAGGTCTTCAGCAAGCCTTTCAAATGCTCTATCATGCTGGAAGCTTGGGTATTATGGTATATGAGGGCCTAAATTCCTAGGCCTGCTTTGTATAAAGTGAGTCACCTGTTGTGACATAATGTTATGTGGGATCCAGTACCAGGCATGCAAACACTCTGTGAGCCCTCAAATAGTATTGTTGGCTAAGACCTTGAGGACAGGAAGGGTAAACATGTACCCAGAATATGTGTATGTTTTTCTGATGAACCACTGACCCTTTTAGAATGTAAAGAGAAAAATGTAGTCAACTTGACACCAAGTGGCCACTTTGTCTCCTTGAGAGAGGGTCCCTATCAGGCGTTCAGCACTGGTATCTGATGGTGGCTCCTTGTAAATCAAACTTAATGGAGTATGTGTTATTTGGTTTATGTGCAGCCTGCATAACAACCACTCTGTCAACATCATGCATACGTCCATTGTATTGGTACTAGAAGAGTCTATGACACACACAAGCTGATGTCATCTGATGGGTCTATTTTATCCACTTGGCTTTGCAAATCCTCTTCTGTAGTATATGCTTTCTGGTGGACATTAATATGTAACACAGAGATCTTCTCACATTGCAGCTGCTCCCATATATCCATTGATATATGCCTCTAACTCCAGACCTTTTTGTCCTTAATCTTCTAATCTGGTTATCTCTTTTCCTTTAGTGCAATTTTTTCTTCTTATTTGTTTGTTGTTTGTTTGTTTTAAGTAAATAGCTAGGCTTTTAAGCCCTACCACAGAGAGTCAACAGACAAACTGCCCAGGGAAAAGTTATGACCTCAGGCAAAGTGAATTTCTACAGCTAAGGCAGATCCTGAAGAAGCTCACAAATAAAGGTTGCATACTCACACATTCCCTGAAGCTTGACAGTAAGTTATTCTTTGACGGGACATGCGAAATGTGTCTCTATATCTACAAAAAAAATATAATGTGATGACTGCTTCCCTAGAGGGAAACAAGGCATTTGGAGAGATTTTAAAAAGAGGCCCCTATAGATATCCCATGATCAAAATACTTAGTGGGAATCACACATTATCCAGATACAATAATTATAGATTTTTATAATTATAGATTTTTATTTTCTATCTTCATGAAAAAATTCAAAATTTCCCTCCTTTCTCTATCCATTCCAAGTTCATGAAGGAGGGATTCTAGTTATTTGACTGTGTATGGAGCAAAGAATAGTCAAAAACTATTATCCAGAATCTACAATGAACTCAAACTAATTTACAAGAAAAAAACAACCCCATCAGAAAATGGGCGAAGGACATGAACAGACACTTCTCAAAAGAAGACATTTATGCAGCCAAAAAACACATGAAAAAATGCTCACCATCACTGGCCATCAGAGAAATGCAAATCAAAACCACAATGAGATACCATCTCACACCAGTTAGAATGGCAATCATTAAAAAGTCAGGAAACAACAGGTGCTGGAGAGGATGTGGAGAAATAGGAACACTTTTACACTGTTGGTGGGACTGTAAACTAGTTCAACCCTTGTGGAAGTCAGTGTGGCAATTCCTCAGGGATCTAGAACTAGAAATACCATTTGACCCAGCCATCCCATTACTGGGTATATACCCAAAGGACTATAAATTATGCTGCTATAAAGACACATGCAGACGTATGTTTATTGCGGCACTCTTCACAATAGCAAAGACTTGGAACCAACCCAAATGTCTAACAATGATAGACTGCATTAAGAAAATGTGGCACATATACACCATGGAATACTAAGCAGCCATAAAAAATGATGAGTACATGTCCTTTGTAGGGACATGGATGAAATTGGAAATCATCATTCTCAGTAAACTATTGCAAGAACAAAAAACCAAACACCGCATGTTCTCACTCATAGGTGGGAATTGAACAATGAGAACACATGGACACAGGAAGGGGAACATTACACTCTGGGGTCTGCTGTGGGGTGGGGGGAGGGGGGAGGGATAGCTTTAGGAGATATACCTAATGCTAAATGACGAGTTAATGGGTGCAGCACACCAGCATGGCACATGTATACATATGTAACTAACCTGCACATTGTGCACATGTACCCTAAAACTTAAAGTATAATAATAATAAAATAAATAAATAAATAAATAAATAAAAAGAATAGTCAAAAACTTCACAGGAAAAAAAAAAGGGCTGAGCAGATATTGAGAGTCAAATGAAAGAACAGAAGCTAAGTAACTGCCTGGGATGTAGAAGGGATATCGTAAGGTATCAAGGGGATATCAAGGGGAAAGTGTACATGTGAAGGCCTAAGAATGAGAGTATGATGATTAGGACAGCAGGTTACTTACGATAGAATGATAGACTGCTTATTATGAGCAGCATATGAGAGGCAGGAAGTGGATGGAGATAAAGTTGGAAAAATATTAGGGAACATATTCAAGACTTGTAAACCATGCTGTGGGATGTGAAATTTATGCCAGGGGTGCGAGGACATGGAAAGATTAAAGCAGAGTAGTGGTGATATGCTCATATTGTACTTGCCCTACAGAAATATCATTGGAACAGCTGTTTGAAAATAGAGTCAAAGGCCGGGCGCAGTGGCTCACGCCTGTAATCCCAGCACTTTGGGAGGCCGAGGCAGGCGGATCACGAGGTCAGGAGATGGAGACCATCCTGGCTAACACGGTGAAACCCCGTCTCTACTAAAAATACAAAAAATAATCAGCTGGGCGTGGCGGTGTGTGCCTGTAGTCCCAGCTGCTGGGGAGGCTGAGCCAGGAGAATGGCGTGAACCCAGGAGGCGGAGCTTGCAGTGAGCCAAGATCCCGCGCCAGTGCACTCCAGCCTGAGTGACAGAGCAAGACTCCGTCTTAGGAAAAAAAAAACAGAAAATAGAGTCAAAGAGCTCCTCTGCTGTCTTCAAATATCGACAATTTCACAGGATCCCTCTCCCATAATAAGATCTCCTGTATTTCGGAAAGGTAAGTCATTGACATTTCTGAAATGTCCAGTTACCTATGCTTCCAAAACTGCTATAATAGAAAATGACATTGAAAATTTTTTGATGAAGCCAGCATGCAAAGGAAAATTACTACTACAGCCAAGAAGGTTTTATACTGGAGTCATTCCATCCGTGTCCAAAATCAGATTTGATGGCCAAGACCAATTAAAATTTATGATGATATCAATTATACATGCAGATTCTGATTCTGTCTGTATAGAAGTAAGTGGGAAGGAAAAAAAGTGGGTCAAATTCCGAAATTCTGGACAAATATAATGGAGTATTTTACAAATAATGATACAAAATTGACCAAAAGTCATGACCAAACTAAAGATTTTGATACTACTTTGGCAGATTAAAATTTTTAACAAGATAAAGTTTTAACATACAACAATCATGCTACAAAGCATAAAAAAAGCTTGTGTTTACTTTCATTATGAATATTGTTGTTCCCAAAGTATAGACCTTGTATTTTATGTTAGGATAAGCTATATAATACATGGATTTTTTTTTTTATACTGGGAGCCATTATTCCATCACCCCAAAACTCCTATCAGATTATCTTAGAAAGAAATTTAAAGACTTCAACATGGCTGAAGACTACACTGTAGTTCAGAAGGGAAGGCCTAGTGTTTATAGGAATAGACAGAAAAGAACATTGGGAAAGGAGACAGGCCATGGGATGTAGAATTAAAAAACAAAAGGGTTAAAGAGAAATTGGTTAAAGGCATACAAATAAAATTGTATAGATGGAATAAAGGGAAATTACAGTTAGTAATAACTTATTGTATATTTTTAAATAGCTGGAAGAAAATAATTACAATGGTCCCAATAGAAAGAAAAGATCAATATTTGAAGTGACTGATACCCTACTTACCTTGATTTTATCATTACGCATTGTATATAGGTATCAAAATATCACATATCCCCCCAAAATGTGTACAGCTATGTCAATAAAAATCTAAAAAAGACAATAAGCATGGAGAATTATGAAGTAAAATAAACATTTGAATATACAGATTTCCATCAGGTGCAAGCAAAAGCAATAATCTCTGTTCGCATAATTATTGCAACTGGAGAGAGTTGTTTGTATTTATTTAACAAGAAGTATGCTGTCTTCAGAATATTTATAAAAGAATAGCAGAGATGAGAAAACATTCAATGTAGGAACATCCATATGGGGAAAATGAAAACTTTATCCTGCCGTACATGGCGATCTATATGGAAAAATACAACTAGTAAATGTTCATGTATCTGAGACTGTTTTGAGGTATAGTCTCATTTTCTATTCCACGATGTATTAACTTTTCCCATCCAATTAGAAATTTTCCTCTTCAGTCAATATTTAATTTTCATTGTCTCATATTTTCCAGAGTATAGGGGTTTCCTCTCCCCTCTTCATGTAGAATTGAAGGTCTGAGATTATTTCCAGCTAAGGAAGCAAAATGCATAAATCTGGAGAGTCTCTGATCAGTAGCAGGAGCACACGTTCCACTAAGGACCAAAGAGCACATTCTTTCAACTGTTTTGTCATTCCTGTCTTATTTATGTGAGTTAAGGAATAAAAAATCAAATTATCAGATCATCTCTGTAATTTTCCAAAGAGCTAAAAATAAGACCATCAGAAAATTATTTCCCTTTAGTTGCTGATTTCTCTCTGTTTCATATGACTTGTGTGTGAAAAGCACTTTTGTAACTCTGACCAGTTTTCATTATATCATTGTCTCTCAGATTGCCTTTTTAAGGGATTGTATAGCTTAAGCTGTTTTAAAAAATAGATTTAAGTAAGTGTTAAGGCACCTTTTAGTGTGACAGAAATTCAGGTTTGGCATGGTACAGATTTATATAGATTCACTCTCTTAGTCATTCCATTTCCTCCAGTATGGATCCTCAGTATGAACCATTAAAGAGTACAACAGCTAATCTTAGTGAATAACGAAGCTAGACTGTCCAAACGACCTGTGGTCATTAATCATTTCTGTGAAATGGAATGCTTTTATTTAGCATGCCCAGGTTCTAATTTATATTTCATGAATTAATTTATGTTGAATATGTTTACATTTCAAATTTTATTTATATTTAAGTACAATACCATGCCAAGAAAACTGAAATTCAGTATGTGTGTGTGTGTATATATGTATATGTTTATGCATATTTTCACAATTTCCTACATGAAGTCAAATTCTTGTAACAATGTTGACTTATAGATGTTTTTCTTTCATTCTATAAAAATTATGAAAAATTTTATGCAGCACAGTTCAATAGATTTGTTGCAATGATGGCTGTGCTTTATATGTACGCCTTCCAAAGTGGCAGCCACTAGCCACACACGGCTACTGTGCACTAGAGATGTGGCTGGTGCAACTGAGGAAATTAATTTTAAATTAATGTAAGTTTAAATAATACTCTGCATTTAAATTTAAGTAACGTCTTTGTGTATCTAATGGCTACCACATTAAACAGGACAGATCTATGGCAGTTAGAAACAGTTACTGTGCTCTCATTTTCCCAATAATGGGAGAAAACAATTAAGTAGAATTCTTAAGCACAATTCAAAAGGCATAATATTAGATGTAATGTAACTAAAGGAACATTGAAGATGCTCTAACTCACCTTAGAAGAAATGGAGAAACATAAAGGAAAGTTTCTAAAGGAAAGAAAAGCAAGTTGTCTTGAAGTAGGACTAGGAGTTAGAGCCAAGTTGATTCTTCATTCACTTGCAGAAAAAAAAAACCAATAAACAATTAAAAGCATCTTGACCATGCCTACTTTCAAAAATAGATTGTTCTATTTACTGTGATTGGTGCTTGTGGGATTTCTTCCAGTGTTAACTTAAGCATTAAAAAAAGAATCACCAGAAAAATCCCATAAACTTAAGAGTATCCTCCAAAATACCAAATCAGGTCCCCATTGGATCCCAGAAAAAATTTGTAAATATTTTAGAGCTTGGTAATCCATATTTTCCATATGCTGTTTAATATCTCACTCTAAGCAATATGTAATTATCTATTTTTTTATTTCCAGAGGAAGAAAAACATTAATTTATTTATTTTTCCTACCTATGTACTTTTAAACCTAACTCACCATTCATAGTAGCAACAGGAGGCAGTATTAGGGAGCTAATACTAAGTCCTGCTTATGAAAATTAATTTAAATTCCCTTACTTTCCTGTTCCCCTTGTTCTCACTTCCTGTTGTGTTTCAGTTGAACTTAACCTCCAAATTGTATTGTTTAGCTCAATTTGTGGTCCTCTTGTCATCCTCCACCAATGGACTTTTACATTGGATGCCTCTAATTTCAGCTGCAGTTCAGTACTGAGCTCTTAATCACTCTCTTGCTCCTCCTGCTCCTGACTACTTTGGGCCACTGTAATTCTTCTCTCGTTGCACTCTAAAAGTAAGACTTCTGTGCCCATTGACTTGACTGATACTCCAAATGGACTTATCATAGTTAAGTAATTTTATAACTTCTATAGATATCTTGTACTCAAATATACCATTTAGAGCATTATCTACATTTCTGATTTCTTTAAATAATTTGATTTTAAATTAGAAGTACACAAAGGGCAGTAAGGGATACTGTCTAAGCATTCATCTTTCTGGTCTTTGGATATACCAGATGTGAGAATTAAAGAAAATCAGAAATTCATTGATAATCCTCCCATCAAGTGGGTGGGCTCTGTGACTGCTCTAATAAAATGCATTGGAGGGTTTCTTTCTTTTGTGTGTGTGTGTGTGTGCATGTGTGTGTGTGTGTGTGTGCATCTGTTTCTGCCTCCAGACCTTTAGAGACTGGCAGCTTCCACTTCATGTTTATTGGAACACTCACTCTTGGAAGTCAGCCATCATGCTGTTAGAAAGCCAAAGCTGCCTCATGGAGAGGACTAGCCTGGCTGAGCAGCCAACATCGACTTTGTTTTCCATGTGAGGAGCCTCCTCAACACCTAAACCTGATTTACATTATGAATCCTAATCTTGAAACTAATTATATATTGAACTGAAATTTTGGGTCTTGAAATGGGGTGAGTGTATTTTTCATGTGGGAATCCTGTAAAGAGTTTTTGGCCAGAGGTTTACTGTGACAGGTGAAAAATGATCATACATTCCTTACATTTCTCTCACTGAGAGTTGGAGTCCATAGCCACTTTCCTTGAATCTGTGGACTCTATGGCTAGTTGAGTATAGTATAAGTGACAGATTATGAGACTGAAAACTTTCAATTCCTCTTTCTTGAAATACTCACTCTTAGGTGCCAGCCACCATGCTGTGAGGGAGCTGAAGTAAGCCCACATGAGGAAGAATTGAGGCCCCAAGCCAACAGCTGCAGCTAAGATCCAAGCTCTCAACCAGCACCAGTTCATCTGGTATGTGAGTAGCTGCTCCAGCCATGGTTGAGTCACCACAGCTGATAGCACATACAGCAAAGACTTGCACACCATAGAGTCCATCCTGCATTCTTCATCCACAAAGTCAGGAGCAATATAAAATTTCTATTTCAAGCCAATATGTTTTGGCATTATTAACCAGAAATAGATAATTCAAATCCCAGAATATTTTCACAGTAGAATGTTTCTGCTCTATGTGGAATTATCGTCACACAAATCTTTTCAGAGCTAGTTTCGTTCACTACTTAGTATTCACTTAAATGAAATATCATAAGAACGAATACTCAGTCTTAGGTATCTTTATACTCTCAAGCCAATCACATTATCTTTTTTGTGTTTGTTTTGTTAAATGTTTATCTGTAAATATCCACTCCTGCCATAATTAGAACACAAGTTCCATAAATCAAAGGAATTTGTTTGACTTATTTGCTATATCACTTTCACTTAAAGTAGTACCTCAATATACATGCACTTATTGCACATTTATTGAATAAATAAATTACTAATTCTGTTCTACTAACTTTACTATAAAAGAGGATCTGATTATGTGGTAAGAGAGACAGAGAATACTAGAAGCTTATCGGTCTATCTTCTGTATTCCCAAATCCCTTCTCATTATTTCTCAAATATTGAGTCATCAAATTAAGAAACTAGATTATAAATGACTCAAATCTTCATAACTGACCAATGACAATGATATCTTACACCTACAACCCAAATATCCAGATAGTTGTAATGTTGCCTGGTTGATCACAAACCAATGTAATTTGATTTGACCTGGATAAATGTGTTACAATAAATTAGAAAAATCAACATCAAAATCTGCTGTTCAATCACACAACCAAAAAAAATCCAATCTGTGGCTGCAGTTAGAGCATTTTTCATGGATTGCAGTGGCACCATCATGGCTCACTGCAACCTTGGCAACCCAGGCTCAAGAGACTCTCCCAACTCAGCCTACCAAGTACCTACAAACTACAGATGTGTGCCACCATGCCTGGCTAATTGTTTTTTGTTTGTTTTGTTTTGTTTTTATGTAGAGATAAGGTCTCACTATGTTGCCCAGGCTAGTCTTGAACTCCTGAGCTCAAATGATCCTCTTGCTTCGGCCTCCCAAAATGCTAGGATAACAGGCATGAGTGACCATGCCGGGCCTGCCTCTCTGATCTCACATATTTTGAGTTAGATGATAGTTTTATACACACACGTGCACATACACATACAGGCACACACATTCTCAAAAACACAAATGCTTTACTCCACTTCTTTTTACCTAATTCAGAGCACTCTTGCTGCCACCACATTTGTCCAGAAGCATCTATAACTGTGTGTTATCCTTTTGCAATGTGTGGATTTAGTTACTGGAAAATAAAAGATCATAGTTTTTTTTTTAAATCTAACTTTTAGAGAGAAAATGTCATGCCTGTGGGATCTAGAAGACATACTCCTTTCTTTTTAGTTCTGCTAGTACCCTATGTGCCTTTACCAAAACCTTATTGAATGGATTTCAGAAATTCTTTAATTGTCATCTCCTTCCCCTTTGTATTCTACAAAGTTCCCAACAATATCAATGAATAAGAAGGAAGTCTTAAGGCTCCAGGAATCCCCTCAGGAAGACTAACTTTCAGAATTTTAGGTAAGTGGCTGACTAGACAGATGTGTAAGGTAGCATTATATTTTCCTAATAAGTGTATAATGTAGCACTCTTATACTCCCCAAGAGAATAGCTAAATGTGCTTAACTAACATTACCTGTGGCTCAGTTGAAGCAATCTAGTTTTCTCTCCTGAAATACAGATTTTATTTATTTATTTATTTTTGCCAGGGGGGGTTAGCTCCTCAAGAAAATTCCCATTAAAATTTGCATTGTAAAAGTACAACTGAGTCAGCTGTTACACCCTTGATTGGAGAAATATAAAAGGCAAAGTCTCTTTGTTATCAACATATTAGAGCAATCATTATAAAACTGTTAAATCATGAGGAAAATTGACCTTGACAATTAGATCTTGAAAGAGAATTATTCCTTACATGCTTCTCATGAATTTAAAATTTCCTAAGTACTATTTTCCAAATGCTTCAGTTTTCCATTATCTGCTAAAACACTTATTAAAACTTATTTAGAGTTTGCTTGTTTGAAATTTCCTGTTATCTATGAGGTTTTTTTTTTCTTTTTCGTTGACATAAAAATGTCCTATATCAAATTTCAAGGGAACCACACATTATTATCTCCCAGGGCCCTTGAGAGAACCAAAGCAATCACACTAGTATTCCCCCAGTTTCCACTCTCAGATGCTTTTGAATCCTGTCATCCAAATCATCGTGGTGCTAATACATTCCCAAGGACTGAGGACTCAGAGGAGCATGATGCTTCAATGTGTTTATAGAATACATTTCATATAGACAGTTACGAAAGGAACAGTTTGCATAATCATCTGCCAAAAAGAATCCATCTGTCAGAGAACAGTGGAAGCTGATATCAAACAAGTTCACATTAAAAAACAAAATCTCAATTCCCATTCTATGCACTTCATTTCCTTGAGCCTAATTATCAATATGCATATAAATGGGGAAAAATACTTCCTGGTTACACTTCACAATTCTAATCCTGGCAAGAAACAACAATAACTGCTTTACCATCATTTTGCAGGGGGCTGTACCACACAGCTGAGAATATCGGGGCTGAAAATGTCAGGCCAATTGCTATTGTAGCCAATGTGAAGTTTTACTGCTCATGACAAAAGGGGTGTGTGAACAACAGAAATATTGTCTCATCTCCTTAGTGTTAACTAATCCTGGCTGAACCCCAAAGAAGAAACACAGCCCAGTTTCCCTGAAAAGCTTTCATTTAGTAGTTGCTTTCTGATAAAGTTTTAAAATTTCTGCTCAGTTAACCATGGAAGAAACACTGGTCTTCAGAGAGGAAAAAAAAAAAGAAATGAACAGATAAATTTTAGAGACTAAAATAAAATCCAAATGTTCAGTAAAAATGCAAAAGGAAATTGAATTATTTGCTTCACAATTTTTTTTTTTTTTTTTTTTTTGAGATGGAGTCTCGCTCTGTCACCCAGGCTGGAGTGCAGTGGCACATTCTCGGCTCACTGTAACCTCCGCCTCCCAGGTTCAAGTGATTCTCCTGCCTCAGCCTCCTGTGTAGCTGGGATTACAGACACACACCACCACCCGAAGCTAATTTTTGTATTTTCAATAGAGACAAGGTTTCATCATATTGGCCAGGCTGGTCTCAAACTCCTGACCTCGTGATCTGCCCGTTTCAGCCTCCCAAAGTGCTGGAATTACAGGTGTGAGCCACCATGCCTGGCCTTCACAAAATATTCTTAACTTACAGAAATTATTTGTGCATATTCTTTAAGAACTGCACTCTCAAATTTTTAAATTTATTTTTGATTTTTATTTGTATTCATTTAAGGGGTATAAGTGTAATTTTGCTACATTATATGAATATATTGCATAGTGGGGAAGTCAGGGCTTTTAGTGTCTATATCACCCGAATAACTTACTTTGTACTCTTTAAGAAATTCTCCGTCATCCACCCCCCTACCCATTCCTCAACCCTTCCCCCCTTCCCAGCATCCGCTGCCTCTCATTCCACAATCTATGTTCACTTTATTTATTTGTTTATTTACTTATTTAGAGATGGAGTCTTACTCTGTCGCCAGGCTGGAGTGCAGTGGCACAATCTCGGCTCACTGCCACCTCCGCCTCCTGGGTTCGAGTGATTCTCCTGCTTCAGCCTCCCAAATAGCTGGGACTACAGGCCCCCGCCACGACGTCTGGCTAATTTTTTGTATTTTTAGTACAGACCTAGTTTCACCATGTTGGCCAGAATGGTCTTAATCTCTTGACCTCGTGATCCACCTGCCTTGGCCTCCCAAAGTGCTGGGATTACAGGAGTGAGCCACCATGCCAGGCCTCTGTTCACATTATTTATCTCCCACTTATAAATGAGATAATATGGTATTGTCTTTCTGTTTCTGAGTTGTTTCACTTAAGATAATGGCCTCCAGTTCCATTCATGTTGCTGCAAAAGACATGATTTCCTTCTTTTTATGGCTGAATAGTATCCTGTGTGTGTGTGTGTGTGTGTGTGTGTGTGTGTGTGTGTGTGTGTGTGTGATCCTGTATATATATACGTATATATATACACACATATATATTTATGACAGTTTCTTTATCCAATCTGCCATTGATGGACACTTAGATTGATTCCATACCTTTGCTATTGTGAATATTGCTATGATAAACATACGAGTTCAGATATCTTTTGATACAATTACTTCTTTTCATTTGAGTATTTGCTGTGTCAAATGATAATTCTCCTTTTAGTTCTTTGAGAAATCTCCACACTATTTTCCACAAAGGTTGCACAAATTTACATTCCCACACAGTATAAGCATTCTCTTTTCTCCACATGTTAACCAACATCTTTATTTTTGTCCTTTTAATAATAGCCATTCTGACTGACATAAGATGATATCTCATTATGGTTTTAATTTGCATTTATCTGATGATTAGCGATGAGCATTTTTTCATATGCTTGTTGTCCATTTTTATGTCTTCTTTTGAAAAGTGTCTATTTATGTCCTTAGTCCACTTTTTAATGGGATTATTCATTTTTTGTTTGTTTTCTTACTTCGTTAAGTTCCTTGCACATTCTGGATATTAGTTCCTGTAAGATATAGCTTGGAAATATTGCACTGTCTCAATTTTAATATGATTTAATTACATGTAGCTTAAAAATATGAGAACTTACACAAGGAGAGGTAAATCTCTACTTTCTGAAATATGAGTTGAAAAATCATTGTGCTAAAATTATTTGAAAAATTCAATATTTGGAAAATATTTAATTGCCAAAGCATAAATTTCTATGCTTTATGTTAGGCAATGTTCTAAGATTAGGGTTCTAGCAGTAAACAAAACTGAGAAAACTTGTTTTCATGGGGCTTGTATTTTAGTGAGTAGATGTTTTTAGTAATACGATATTGGAAGTAGTTTGTTTTAACGAAAATATTATATTTTTGAGTGTTTTTGCATATTTCCTATAACACACTGTATGTACTTCCTTTCTCTTCCCCAAAAGAAGAATATGCTCTTCTTTTTCATTAAAAAATTAAAATACCTGAGTCTTCAGCAACCTTCTAAATTTTTCTCTAGATCTGAAGGTGGAATCTGTTGATGAAAACTGGTAGAAAGATTTAAATTGCTAACTGCAGTTTACAAATTCTTGTGATCATAGATCACATTATTTTATCTTTTAGATATATTATTTCTGTTAAAATAACTCAGTTTATAATGTTATATTTCATTTAGTATTCATGCATTTTTTAGATTATAAAAATTACAGAATGTTTATAAAACAGAGATTTAGGTTAGTGCAAATCATAAAAACCAGATTTGAGGGCAAACAGAAAAACAGAATTGAAGGCAAAATTTTAAGCATCTGTTAAATATGTGTCAATAAGTAGGTACATAATATTTTATGCCTTTAGTTTTCCTGATTGACTAAAATTTTTCCATGACCTTCTTTGAAATTTCAATTTGAAAAAACACTGAAAGAAAAAGGAAAAGATTTCTGTGCATTTATTAAGAACCCCAATGAAAACAATTCATTTATATTTATATAATGCTTTTCAATATTTCAATTATTTTGCATACACTTTTTGTTATGAGGACAGTCTAATGAAACAGGTTTACTTCATTAAGATTCCAATCTGTAGTTGAGATAACTAAGACTCCAATAGCTTCAATGATAAATAATCTAACAATGAATTATTTGTGAGTTTCCCACCAAAATCTGTCAGAGTTATTTTTGCTTTACTCATTGTATTGTCTTCATTAAAATGAACTTTGTCTATTATAAAAATTTTAAAAAATAAGAACTTGTCACACATTTCTATGCATGCTTATAGATACTTAAATAGGAAAAATACATTCTTCTCACTTTAGTCCATCTGTCATCCACTAAGGCACTGCACCTCAGACGTTAATGTACATACCAATTATTTGGGGAGCTTGGTAAAAATGGAGATTTTGAACAATAATTCTGGGATGTGCCAGATATATGACTCTCTAACACGTTCCCAGGTGATGTCAATGCTGCTAGTACAAAAGTCACACTTCGAAAAGCAAGGCTGTAAAGAAGTGTTTAAAAGCAGTGTGGTTAAGGGACTAATTCTGCTACCACTGAAGATCTTCTTTTGTGTGTCCAGATAAACTTGTACCTACGAGTGTGTGAAGATTTTTTACCTATCTTTTTTCAAGCTATTTAGAATTTTACTTTCTAAAATCTCTTAAAACCTGCACTTCATTGCTGAGCTTTGTCTGTAAGGGCTAAGTAAATTAAGCATTTCCCCTTTCTGGGCCACGTCTCCTTGTCCCAACTGCACGCAAAAAAACTAATATATATTCACCCCCATTGTTTTTCCACACTAAGAAAATTATATAAAATAGTATATTTAGAGATGTAAGTATATTTTTAATATATTTATTTGCCTTTTAAAAATGTGATCATATTATATATACTCTCTTCTCAGTATCTTACCGTTTTTACTTAACAGATAAAAAAGAGAAAACTTCTGTGTGAGGATTCTCTTTAATATCTTCATATTTTCCATAATTAAATATTCCATATTTTATTTAATCATTTTCTTATAGATTAATATTTACCTTATTTTATGTTTTCCACAATCCAGTTGTATTAACATCTTAACATCCTTGTAGCTATATGATTGAGGCTTGTATTTCCATAGGATATATTCACAGAAGACACGTTAAATATACACATTTACATTTTAATGCATTTCACCTAAGAGATTTCCAAGTACTGTAAAATGTATATCTCCACTAGCAATATATTGTAATGTCTTTTTTTGTTCTGTCAACATTAGTTGTTGCTAATGAGAGAAAAACATATTGAACATATTATTCATTGAAATGTAATAACAATAAACTATTTTTTGCTTTAAGTTTTCAGAGTGTATGGCCTTGCAGTCTTATAATATTAACTTAGTTGCGAATATTAATTCTAATCAATAATAGGTATATTAACTTTGTTTATACTGTATTTTGTGAATCAGCATATGTTTAAAACTTTAGGCCAGACTGTGGTGGCTCACACCTGTAAACCTAGCACTTTGGGAGGCTAAGTCTGGAGGATTGCTTGAGCCCAGGAGTTTGAGAGCAGCCAAGGCAACATAGCATGAAGCCATCTATACAAAACAAAACTTTATATAGTTAAATATGTCTACCTTTATGTTTTTCATAGTTTCTAGGTTTCTTGACATGGTTATAAGCTTTTTCCAACTAATAGTATGTTTGTTTAATCTCTTACACCTTATTTTAACATGCTTAGTTTTTACCTTTAATTTACATTTATGTAAAATGTGTTTGTATAAGTAGCATGGCTTAATCATCTGTATTTTCTCCCACTTGGAATGCTATTTTGGTCAACATATTTGTTAAATAAGTCATGTTTCCACAAAATTAAAATACACCACTGTCAAACATAAAATTTTTAACTATGCATGCACTAGAATCCATTTGTTTCACTCTTGGATTATTTTATTCTTATAGCAATGACAATTTAAGATTCTGGTGGTTTTGCATTGTCTTACTATAAGTCTATTATTCTGTAACTATTCTACTTTGTTATAAGTGACCTGGGTATTCTCAGGCATTTATTTTTCAAATGGAATTTGAGATCTTTTTACCTAACCAAAGAAATAACACATGTGATTCCAATGGAAATTACATTAAATTTATAATATAATTCAGAAAGAACTGACAATTTTATTGTATTAATCTTCCTATCAAAAGCACAGCGTGTCATTCTATTATTCATATTTTCTTTTGCATTAAGATTAAGCAGTTTTCAAAATATAGCATAACACTAGATATACTTGATCTATTTTCTTATGCAGTGCTTGCTTTTATATATTTCATTGTTATTATAGTTTTTCACTTCTATATTTTGTTGACTTACTCAAGATGCTACAAATTGCATTTTAATTTTCCCTTTGGGTACTTCTGCTTCCATTTATGACAGATTACTTGTATTAGACTAACTTATCCTTTCAAGAAGAAATAAAACCACTGTAAGAAATGCCAAAGACTGCTCATTAAATGTGATAGAGTGCAATTAAGAAAGCCTGAATTTTATAGGGCCAAGATCATGGAGAGAAAAGTATTGACATGAGTCAGACATTCTCTGCCACTTTTCCTTCCAAATATTTGTTGATTAATAACAATAGAAAACTTAGCAAGCAAGCAGAAACTGTGGTTCAGAATTTATGGTGGTCTCATGGGGTTACGGGGCCAAATAATTTCAATGCAAGCCTACAAATTATGTTAATACTAGAAGAGAAAGATCCTGTGGAAAAGCGAACTGCAGAAAGATGAGCTTGCCTTTCTGTGCTATTTTTATCCTTGAGGCATTAGCAATTTCATATAGTCATAGGGCAAAGGCTAAGAAATTGAGGGAACACATATTCAGGATCTAAATTAGGTATCAGCAATTTGGGATACCCAAATTAAATTCATCCCAACATCTGTTTTTGTAAATAAAGTTTTATTGGAACAAAGACGCAGCCATTTATGTATGTGTTGTCTGACCTACAAAGCCTAAAATATTAATCATTTGGCTATTCAAAGGAAAAGTGTGCTGACTCCTGTTTCAACCCAACATTTTGCAGAAAGGAGTTTCTTAGCAAGTGTGTTAGGAAAAGAGGCATACTGTAGGACTGCCTAACGAAAAGCCAATAGGAAATTGGCTAACCTTCACAAAGACTGAAATATCCTATCCCTATTTAGACCAGGAAAAGTTTATCTTTCTTCAAAATGTAAAATATATTTCCAGGAATACCAGAAGGTAGAATAGAAATGATAGAAATTAAAAAGAAAAAAAATCAGACAAAAGAAACAAAGGCAGAGATGATGGAGGTATAAGAATTCTAGAAACAAATTTTAAAATTACGTGATTAATATATTCCAGAGAAAATGGAAAAACTGAAGATTCATACCAGAAAACTGGAATCCCTAAAAATAGAAAATCTTGGAAGTGCTAAGTCTGAGAAACACAGCTAACTGAAATTAAACATTTAGTGAGTAAATTAAAAGTAGCATAACAAACAGAAGACAAGCAAACTAGAAGACAGTAGAGAAATATCCAGGAAAATAAAGAAAAGAACAAAAGAGCTAATGGTCTGTCATTCATCTAAGTGAATTTCCAATAGAGAGAAGAGAAACAATAGGGAAGAATGGTAACCGAAGAAATATTGGTTGTGAACTTCTCAAATGTGATCATCAAGCCACAGATGTAAAATGTTTATTGCTTTTGTTTAAAATACAATTTTTGAAGTTAAATTGAAACTGTTACTTCTATTGAAAATATTCTTCTCCTAACAGCAGTCTTATTTGTGTCTGTTCTCCTTCTTTTGCTTTTTCTGTCTGATGGGTTGCCTTCTCTTGTTTTCTCATTAAAGCTCATTCCTAATACTGGAGTGACATGGCAGTGATGTGGAGAGAGGTATAAAACAATGTATTCCTTGCCTAAGAAGAGACAACAGTCAAGTTTTCAGTTTCATGTTACTCTAATTTTTAGGGTACATAGAGCTCAACATACACGCCAGTGTTTTGTCCCGCACCTCCTCTGGTGCAGAGGACCAGCTAGTCCTCCATGAAACACTCAAAAAAAAAGATGTAGTCTCTCCCAATATGAGGGATGGGACCCAGGATATCCACAGGCTGGGTTCTCTTTGGAGTCCATCTGATTTCTTTAGATCTTCATCATAAACTTCCCTCCACTTGTTCCAAAGTGACATGAAGCCCAGTGGGGAAAATTAATACACCAGCCCTCTCTTTGAGACTCCACTTAAATCTGAGGCCTTGCTACCAGACCCTAAGCCTCAGCAGCTCTGTGGCAAGTGAGAGATAAAGTAGTTTAGTGGCAATTAGGATAATGACAGCAGGGCAGTAAGTTTTAAAGCTGCTATCATTTTTTTATTCTTGTAAACTTGCTTCTTTAAAAATGTATTTAAATATACTGTTTCTTCAGAAATATTTATTCTTCCAAAAGCCTTTTTTAGACATACCCAATTCTAAAGCAAATTTCATGCAACTGAAATAAAAGTCAAGAATAGATGACTATTCTTATATGACAGTTAAACCAAACAGATCATTAGGGGTAACACACTATAATATTTTTTTCTTTTCATGTGCCAAATAGTTATGTGCAGAATATAATTTTGCTAATAGTATCTCCTTTTGAATGTACTCCATAAAAATCTATTGTAGACTCCAGGCCAAAATAATTATGTATTTAGACACATTGATTTGAACAGGAAGTTATGAAAATAGAATCATTTCTTCTTTTAAGCATAGATTTGTTGATATATTTTTCATATTTTTAAAATTCCTCATGAGATTAAAAAATGATAACTGTAAATTTCTGAGCCAACTGACTTGATCAGGGAGGTATGACATTGAACATTATATAGGAGATTGCACAGAGATATGTTCAATATACTTTATATTAAAAATGTCACTTTTCCAATGATTATATCATAAATAGAAGTAAATAAATAGATGATCAAACATTCGGCAGTCAAGAACTCCCCATGAGCCAAATATATTGATTTACTAGGATGGAAGTTCTTTTCTTGTTTTCTGGATTTCAAATGACACTGCACTGGCAGCAAACAAAGCTGAACCAAATTAACACTGAACAATGAAGAAAAATGAGTCTGGCATCTTAGCCCAGGGGATTTTGCCAAGGGAACATAGTTTCTTTCCCGATTTCTAAATGATTTCTATTTTCAGAGGATAAAATGAATCTCCTATTTCACACTAGTAAAAAAAAACTGGATCAAGAAAAATTAAATGAATTTAAGGAGAAATTCTAATTATAATAATCCATATTTATATAATAAATGTATATTTCAGTGTACTATGATTAAAAGTCATAATACTTTTGATTTATCAATATAAAATATATATGCAAGGTGGCAAGTAATTACCTGAGGCAAACTTGCATTTGTAGGTAGTATTGTTAGAAGAATTTCAAATACTGATTATCCATGATTGTTCAGATACAGAGATGCACTCACAGAATCCCCACCAACCACTGAAATATGCCCAGTGTCAGTGTTAAAAGGACTTCCAAGAGATACTTCAATAACTGAATTATACAAATGAGGGAATGGAGAACAAAAGAGATTGAACTATTAACTTTTAGTCACCTCTTGATAAGAGGTGGAGATCTCAGGTTTCCAGACTTCTACAGAAGGGAACATATTATTATGTCCATTTAATGACCAGATATCAACTAATATTCAATAGGAACAGCTGGAATTTTCTCACGTCTACTTACTATAAATTTTAGGTATATTTCTCACTCAATTTTATGACCTTTAAAGAAGACAATTATCTATCAAATTATCTGGAGTAGAACGAGGGGAATATATTGTTATAGGAGATAGAAAGAAATTATTTGGGTAGACAGGGCAAAGGGAGTCCCTGGCAGAAAACTTTCCTTCGAACAAAAAGCAGCTCTGAAGTAGCTTTCTTTCTAACCTCATGCAGTTCAAAGAAATCACTTCTGTTCTAACAAAGAGCAACCTGAAAGATCAGGCTGTAAAAACACAGATAAACAACTGGGGCACAGAAGGAGGTGGGGGAGTCTCCTGGTTAATCACCAAACTACATACTCATAAAATGGGCCCCAGTAAAAACACTGGGACTTAATAAGCACATTTCTTTCCCTATAGGCACACTAAGATATGGAAGCTAAAAGAGGACTAAGCAGATTCTGGGGATATTACAAGATATTGCAGACTGTGAGTACCTGGGTACAGGAAAATGGCTTACCCTTTGTACCACCTCATAAGAGAAACTCAAACAGTTAAAACTCACCCCCACCCCCTTTTTGGGGAACCTAAGGCTCAAAAAGCCTTTAACCAGCTAAAGTATACCTTACTTAAAACACCAGCCCTCAGTCATCCCATAGGGAAAACTTTCAGTCTCTATGTATCAGAAAGGAAGGAAATAGCCCTGGAAGTTTAAGCTAAGGCTTGAGGTCCAACTCATCAGCCAGTAGGTTGCTTGAGCAAGGAACATAACTGGTGTCTAAAGGATGGTCAGCCTGCCTCCAAGCAGTTACAGTGGTGGTTTTCCTGGTACTAGAGGCCACTGAGTTAACCATGGGGAATAACAACTGTGTGCACCCCACACAGTATAGCAGGACTGCTGTCCTTTAAGGAAAGGTTCTGGCTACCATAAAATCGCCTCCTCAAATATCAAACTTTTCTGCTAAAGGGATTTGCAGTCCACTCGAAAACCTGCCCTTGCCTGAGCCCAGCCACTTTCTCCCAGAGAAAACTGGAGAACCTGAACATAACTGTGAACAGGCAGTGGCGCAAACTGGTAAAAGAAATAATAAGAATCACTGTTTGCATTCTCTGTAAAGATTTAATTAATGAAAAATGATTGTCTTAAAGGGTGCTCAGCTTAAGTGAAAGTAGATATCCAAGTTATGGGTATATTTAAAAGGCCTTTATGTTTTTCTCTTCATAGATCTTGTTTTCCAGGAAAAGGATTTTATCTCAGTCGACTGAATTACTTTTTTCACTGTGTCTTGCCACTCTTCGTGCATGCATGAAAGACCCTAATATGACTTCTGGTGGCCTAGGACTCCTTGGGAAAACAGAAAAGGGGCCACAAATCCCATTTTGGGAACAATCTGTTTTACTCATGGAACCCCTGGAATTAGAGGTAAGTACCTCTCAAAATCTGTCTTTGTATTGTGGCTATGCTTTTTATGAGGCCCTGGAATTTGTAGTCCTAGCCCTGTTCTTAGAGTGTCTCACTAGGAGGCGTAATAATCCAATTAGGAAACTAGCCAATGAAAAATCTCGTAACTACTGGATCTTCTTCTGTTTGTCTGTGTGGTTATACATGTGTTATGTGTGTAATATCTATTAAAAAGGGCTCTAATTAATTGGCCTAAGAACAGTAAGTACTTAAATAAAATATTTTTAAGGAAAAAGTAAAAGCTGTGTTACTTTTCAGTTCACATGACTTTAATCTTTACAAATAAAAAGTCCTAGAAATTATTGGTAAAATACAAATGTCTTCAAGGTGTAAAAATGTGGTCTAAATTATGCAGGCCAGATACTAGGTTTGCTAAATGTTTTAAGGTTGTAAACTCTTCTTTGGCCTTTAAAAACTGTCAACTCACCTGCCTCACAATTGGTAAGGCCTGGGAACATAGGGAAGTTACCATGCCCGTAACTATCCTAAAAGGAGTCAAACTTTATCTACATCTAGCACATAATTAAAACAACCTACCAGATTTCACATTAAAGTTGAAAATTTCTAAGAGTTACCATTATGACATGTAACTGAAATTACTGAAAAGAAATCTACCTGCAAGGTGTATAAAAAACAGTAAAATGTGTTTTTATTTAAAGATTATAAGAAAGCATGGAAATGTACATTTTATCTAGAAATAAAGGATTGTCTTTTTAAAGTAGAAAGTTTAAGCAAATTGTGAAAAGATTGTAAAAATTAATCTTTCAAAGGAAACTCTGTGTGTGAACATATTAACTAAATACAAAAGGGTATTATATTTTTTTCTGTAAACACTATAATAAAAGCAGAACAAGGTTTTCTTAAGATGCCAATCCACTCTTTAGCAAAATTTGTAGAGGGTTATAAAAGGTTTGTGAAAATCTCACTTCATGGTCAAACTGGTTAAGATTATGTAGGATTGTCTACAAGGTTTCATTAAAAAATTAGAGTTAATTTTAATAGCAAACTAATGCATGGGTAAAATTTAACTTTCTCTCTTGAATGGGATTTCCATGTAATTAAAAATGCTGATGAATGGTTTTTGCTTTTTCAGATTTTTGTCTCATCATTTTGGCAAAACAAATAACTTATGGTAATCTAAAATTCTATTTCATAACATCAAGTGTTTTAAATTCTGAATATATTTAACAGGCTTCCCAAAATCAAACTTTAGTCTCAGGGTTGTCTTTCCTGACCCCTAGCTTTTGGGTGCTGCAGAGCGCCCCTGGAGCATCTGGAAAAGAGGTAAACAGGATTATTTAACATGTTTAGGAACATGGAATTGCCAAAATGATGCTTAATACTCTTCAGGTTATATTCTAGGGAATAATATCAACATATGTTCCAAAATGGTCTGGGCTGTCTAAGGTTCTAGTGTCTGAATATGTGCTATTAATCACAATTAAGGTTATTATGTTGGGTTATTGTAAGCCATGGAAATAACCAAATTTGTCAATCATGTTCTTGACTGTAACCACCCTGAACATTTTGTCATTTATAGACATTTGTCTTGTTTTAATTGTCTTCAAAAGATGGTTTATAATCAAGCTGTGGAACTTTAACAGGTGCTCTTCAATGCAGGTTTCTGATAACAGAAAAATGTACAGGACTCATAAAAAGCTAAAATGTTTAGGAATATCAAGCAGAACCAGAGTTAACAGAATGGAATGAACTAATAGAAAATTAAAGCAATATTCTTAATTTATGCTTGGAACACTGCTGATTCTTATTTTATTTTTCAAAGTCAAGGAAACTTTCTTAAAGGCTTTTAACAACTAAACAAGTTATACTCCTGTGAACAAGATTTAAAACATGTTTGTTTCTCTGTGCCTAGTTCCTCTAGAATTTGGAAACTAGTTGTAAGTATTCTTGAATTACAACAATATAGTTGTTTGCATCAGTACAACAAGGATCCATTTTCTTTTGCAAAAAGATACAACTGGAGAAACTGTTCTACGGAGGCTTTGAGTGGAAGGGTGTGTTTCCCTTTAAGGAATCAAGTTTGATTTACAAAGCCAATAAAACCCCCTTAAGAAAACTGGCCTCCTACCTGTCTACACAGTCTCTGTACAAGATTACTGACCTGTAGTAAGCAAAAAAATGTCACTTTCTAACAGACATAGAACTCCATGCTTCTAAAATCTCAAGAAGAAAAAAGTTTACCCAACTCACAGTTATTTGTAGATACAAACCCATGGCTGGGCTTGGTTTTAAAAAGTCCTATCTGAAATTCCTTGTGGAACAGAGAGTTCCATCAAAGTCAATCAAAAAGGCCTATATAGAGGTGATTATTCTTGCTTCACTTTATGCAAATAATCAGGCCAAGTATACAACTAAAGTTTACTTTGCAAACAGCTAAGTCCTATCATAAGTTGTTTTTTTAACAAAATGAGGACTAGAGAGACAGAAATTATGTTTCAAAATTTATCATACATCTGTCATTGGATTCAAGTCTCATTAGTCATTTTTAAATTCTTGTCTACATTTTAAACTAACCATGCTAATTCTTGTAATCCAACCACATCTCCAGCTGTGGCTCAAATAAAACAGAAACCAATAGGTAATGTAAAAATCTCGAACAATGTTCTAGCTGGGCAATTATCCTATAAATCTTGCTAGGTAGCCTATAACCCCAAGGTTTTCTTTTTTTGGGAAAGTAAATTCAAGAAAGTTTAAAAAAGCCTAGCCCCATACCCTCACTTAAAACAGCACAACCCATCTAAATGGCTTACAGGTATCAAACAAACTCTGTTGTCATGGTTATGGCCTATAATGCCCCCACTAATAATGGCAGTCTTAATACTCATATTTTAACCCTATATTCTAAACCTCCTTGTAAAGTTTACTTCTTCTCACCTAGAAACCATCAAGCTTTAAATGGTGTGGCAAAAGGAGCTGAAAATGAAACTGACCTTCTACTGGGTACCCTTAAATTGATCCAGGAGGAGCCCTAGCTGCTATTCCCATACCACGCCCCTCTCCAGCAGGAAGTAGCCAGAGTAAGTCGTCGCCCAATTCCCCCTAACAGCAGTTAGGAATTTCATTCCTGAGGGGGGTGTTTGTTATAGGAGATAAAAATAAATTATTTGGGTAGACAGAGTAAAGAGAGTCCCCGGCAGAATACTTTCCTTCTAACAAAAAGCAGCTCGGAAATGGCTCCCTTTCTAACCTCGTGAAGTTCAAAGAAATCATTTCTCTTCTTACAAAGAACAACCTGAAAGGCTGTAAAAACAAAGATAAACAACTTGGGCACAGAAAGAGGTGAGGGAGTCTCCTTGGTAATCACCAAACTTCACATTCATAAAATGGGCCCTAGTAAAAACAATGGGCCTTTAAAACCACATTCCTTTCCCTTTAAGCACACTAAGATACGGAAGCTAAAAGCAGGGGGGTGGGAGAGGATCCCTGCAGCTGTGCAAGAAGATGAGAAGATGTCTGGAACAGACACAGAAACTCTCCCTCCCAAATAAGCAAAACAGAGCACCAAAACTAAGAGTCTACCTATATAATCAAGGAACTAGGTGAGAGCTGATAGAAAACTCTGCTCTATGCAGATAGCACACCTGATTCCAACTAAATCTTCAGGCCTTAGGAAGATAAGACACCCCTCCTCACTAGCCCATTTATAAAATCCCTGACTTTTTACTACAACTTGGCAACCCACTCAGGACCCCTCCCTGTGACAGAGAGCTGTTCTTTCCTTTTGCCTATTAAGCTCCTGCTCCAATCTCACTCTACGTGTGTGTGTGTGTCCATGACCTTGATTTCCTTGGCTATGAGACCAAGAACCCTGGTATCTATCCCAGACAACAAGGCTGCTTCAGTATGACTGAGAACTTCCAGGTGTTGGAGAAATGAAAAATTTGCTGGGTAAAAGTAATAAACCTGATCTCCAACATGTTAAGTATAAAATGTCAACAAAATAGCATTTACTTGAGAGCACAATGGAGAAAAGAAACAAATAGTCTCAATAGATTAAAAGCAATGGATTTAATAACATATAAGGCCTATATAGAGGTGATTAAGTCTTAATAGGACTTACTAGGAAAAACAGGACAGAATAGCAAGTGAAAGGGGTCTGATGGCACTCACTGCGTAGCGATATCCCGGATGAGCCCCCAAGATGTGTCCAGATGTGGTTACTGCCGGTGGGTTTGTGGTCTAGCTGACTTCATGAATGAAGCCACAGACCTTCGCAGGGTGTGATTAATAGGATTAAGTTTAAAGTTTTTAATGTCTTTTGACTGAATAAATGCATTTCCCTACACAATACAAAACACAAACTAAAAATCTGAGCGCATACCTCAAAAGCTGTGACAGTGAGAAATGAAACATAATGTTATTTTTAGGTGAGCAGAAGTTGGTTTTTTCATTATAAAAAATGTATTTTGAAAAGTAGATTGAAGAAGATGTATTATAAATAAACAAAACAATACTAACACTATTTAAGTTCAATTAAATTCTAATGGATTCCCCTTTTAAGGGAGCTTGACATATGCAATTGAGAGGTGAGGCCAGCTGGACTTCCTGGGTCGAGTAGGGACTTGGGGAAATTTCCTGTCTTACAAGAGGATTGTAAAATGCACCAATCAGCACTCTGTAAAACGCACCAACCAGCAGGATTCTAAAAGTAGCCGATCGCGGGGAAGATTGAAAAATGGGCACTCTGATAGGACAGAAGCAGAACATGGGAGGGGACAATAAGGGAATAAACTCTGGCCACCCCAGCCAGCAGTGGAAACCCACTCAGGTCCCCTTCCACACTGTGGAAACTTTGTACTTTTGCTCTTCACAATAAACCTTGCTACTGCTCACTTTTTGGGTCCATGCCATCTTTAAGAGCTGTAACTCTCACCGCGAAGGTCTGTGGCTTCATTCTTGAAATAGCGAAACCACAAACTCACCAGTAGGAACCAACTCCAGACACGCATGACAATGCAGTAGGCAATTATCAAAGAAGATGTAAGCTGTGCATTGAAATTTCCACAACTATTCTGAAATATACAAAGCAGTTTTCATATAAAGACAATGGACAGAGGTTTGAAATCAAGCCTGTAAACAACTTATGATAGAAAAGCATTTTGTCTTTTAGGAAACACGGTGACCTAATTTTTCATCTATGAACAAAGAACACTAAAACATGAATGACATAATAACAATTCTTGAACCATGCAAATATTTTGCTTTCATCTTTTTTATTTCACATTACTTTAGTTTATTTGAAATAAATATTTCAGCAACATTTGAAATGACTTTATTTTTTCAAAGTTCATTTATAAATCTGTGATCATTTTAAAAACTACATTTTTGAAATTACTATAAGTTCTGTGAAAAAATTAGACATTATCCTTGCCATCAATAAGTTCACATTCTCGTTGGAAAGTTAGAACTTACCAAATTAATAGTTTATACTTACTAAATCACTGAAAGACTTCCTGATCAAATAATGGACTAAATTGAGAAAAATAATCTGGAACCAGATTATTTAAAAAATTACACAAATCAGACATGAATTTAAATTTAATATGATAGGCAACATAAAGATATTATAAGCTTTTGAACACAGAAATTATTTTTCTCCTATTACATGTCAAGACAAAATTAGTTTTGAGAAGATCAATCTAGCAGTAATATGGACAGATAATTAAAAAGGGGAAAAATTGAGTTAGAGAGACTCTTAAGAAGCTATTATTATGATCCAGAAATGGAAATAATTAATCATCTCAATTCATGTTCTACTTGTGAGAGTTAGATGGAAAATTGTATGTTAGTGATTGGAGATGTTTTAATTACTGACTTTCATGCATGTGAGATGTAGAGTGACAATAATATGTAGTCAAAAATGACTTTAAGGCTGGGCACGGTGGCTCACGCCTGTAATACCAGCACTTTGGGAGGCCAAGGCAGGCAGATTACAAGGTCAGGAATTCAAGACCAGCCTGGCCAACGTAGTGAAATCCCATCTCTACTAAGAATACAAAAATTAGCTGGGCATGGTGGCGGGGGCCTGTAATCCCAGCTACTCGGGAAACTGAGGCAGAAAATCGGTTGAACCCAGCAGGCGGAGGTTGCAGTGAGCCGAGATTTCACCACTGCACTCCAGCCTGGGCTACAGGGCGAGACTTTGTCTCAATAAATAAATAAATAAATAAAAATAAATAAAATGACTTTAAAATTTGTAATCTGGAATACTAAAAGGATGACAGTGCCATATAGATTTGGGGAAATTATGAAGGAATATCTGTATTAATGAAAGCAATTTTACATTAAGACTATGAAGAAATAGCTAATATTAAACATTACAGCATGAAGCAAAGATTACCTACTGTGAGGAATTTGGATGAATAATTTAACAACTTGAAACACTTGTTCGCATCTTCCCGGAGAAATTAAATCCCAAATCCTGCTGAGTATCCATTTACCATCACAGCAAGAAAATAAAGAACAACAGACTATTTAAGTGTCAGAATTTCATGTGGCTTGCGTATCGTAAAGTGCACTGGATAAGAAGTAAATAAGGAGCCACAGTAAATGTTACAATATAGCATTATTTTTACACCATTCCTACACATTTTACAGAATCTCCAGCCATGCTCATCAATTTCCTTCAGTTTTGCAAGTTCCTAGAGGATGTTTTATATGTGATCCAAAATCTACTTTTAGGAATAATTCATATGACATCTATCGTTTTCTTTAGTTACTTTGAACTTTTTAAATTACCAAGTCCTCTGAAGGGAATCATTAAAATTTCCATCAGTGTCTGCTGAAGGGGCTGTTCCTACAAAGAGGTTTTGAAAGTATTGATGACACCTCTAATGTTGTCAACGACTGTGCCAAGACTGGTAACAATGCCTGAAAAATGGATGCCTATTGGAATATCCCTGACTCCTGCTGCTGCCAAGGTTGCTGGCAATGACACTGCTGATGCTTTGTCCTCACAGTGGGCTCTTCAGTTAGTACTTCCTTCCTCCCTCCCTCCCTCCCTTCCGTCCTTGTGTTTTCTTCTTTTTTCTTTTTTTATCCTTTCCTCATTTATTTATTCATTTGATTTTTTAATTTTTAATACGAAAAACAAATTCATAAAGACTAAACTGAAAACAATCTTAGTGTTTTGAATCTAAAACAATCTTTCTCTTATCAAGACATGTGGTACTTGGGCCACATAGGTGGATTTTAGCCCTGTATCTTCAAAGTTTCATAGACTAAATTTCTAGTAAAAGTAGGTTATTCAAGCAGAAATAATAGAGCATAAATAAAAGATATCAGAACTGCAGGTGTGAATCTTGGAGTCAAATACCATGCAGTGAAAAGCAGATGCTCTCATGAAACCGTGGAGAAGGTTGTTTCAAGAAGTGAAGCTGAAGAACAAGGTGGGCAGCAGTGGCTGCAGTTGGGGCCCTGTTAAGCTGTCAGACATTGGGAAAGTTGACAGTGGTATACAACACTGTAAATTTCAATCAGTACCAAGAGGTCACATCCACATCCCAGAATAAAGAAGAAGAAAATAAAAAAAGACCTAACATTTTAGAGGAGGAAACCTATTGCCCATTATAGGGAATCTCTTCCTCCAATCACATAATTTCATTCCCAGGTAAAGATAATATCCTAAATATCTAGTTAAAGTGAAGCCTGATAACAGGGATAGAGGTAGAATATAAGATATATTAATACAAACTGTATAGAATGAGTGCTAACACATTAGAAAGACAGTGAGAAGACAATTATTGAATATAGCTGGTTTTAAGAAAATATTATCATGTAATTTTGTTTTATAAGCAATCATTTTAGACATAATTGAAGAAACAATAATTGCAATGTGTTTTGTTAAGCCTAGCCTAACATTTCTCTCATTCAGCCTTTATTGTCTGCATTCTAAGGCACATTCCAGAAAAAATAATATTGCTATAGAAAACTGTAAATGATGAGCATGAAGAATGAAATTCAAGCTGCTTTTAAGTATTCATGTTAAACAGATATCCTGTCATTCAACTAAAAAGGGAAACATCTTCTTGTTAATAATAACTTTCCAAAAGAATCTAATGATATCTAACCTCATGCCATTTTCAATAACTTGTAAAATAATAATAATATGATCCCTAAGAACCCTGAAAGTGATATTTGTAAGGTGGGAATCTTCATGAAAATAAAAAGAAATAAAGAGAAAGTCCACAAGTGCAAATACTTAAATTGATACTTAAATTAAGAGAGAATAAACATCTTAAATCCTGGAGAAAAAATTTCAGATTGATTAATATCAAATCACAATTATTCAAAGAATTAAGTTATCAAAAATGCAAATTTTGTAATATTTTATCAAGTACACATACAATCTACCTAAAATATAAACCACTTCATTTTATAATATTGTGCTCTTTTTAACATTTATATGTATATAAATATTGCATTTAATTTTATATTTTCCTGTTTATGACAAGTTATTGCAACAATTTGTGTAAGAGGACATAGTGTCTGAATCCAATCTTCCTTCACTTTCCAAAGGCCTGTCTTTCAGAGAGAAGAGAGGCTGGTACAAATGGATATACAGAGTTTCTTCTGTATGTTGCTGCATATATATTTAATTTCTCAATTTCCCTAGAAATCATACCACTGTAAATATCAGGCTTTTAAAAACATACTGGACTTTGAAGGGACTGTTTTTATCTAAATAGCATGTTACATTGGATGCCTACTGTGAATGTTGTATTTTGCTTTTATGTTTGATCATTCATTTATTTATTATTTCCTTCTCTAAACATGAAAGTGGACATGTTTCCATGCTAATAATGAAATGTTACCCACATTATTTGGTTACGTAAACTTTTCCTGCATCCAGTGAACAAACTCAGATTTATTTTTGGCCTAAAATCCTTGTCATCTTTTCCATCATGAACCCATGAGATTCATATATCCAGATGCAGTAATTTAGCCTGCCACTTACCTAAGAGCTGTAGTGATGCTATGAGTTTTACCTTTCATTGCACCTCTGGTGTCGGTTCATTTCTCATCTTCCACGTCCCATAAAGCTGCTCCAAGTACAGAAAACCCTTTGAAGTCACTTGGAACTTTGTGATCCAATGAGACCTGAAGAACATGCAAAGTAAGAAACATGGCCATGCTTGCAAATAAGGTGAAAATTCAATCATCTTTACTAACGGTATACCTAAATGCATATCTATGTGTGTCTGTGTGCAGTAAAAACAGCACAGCAAACTTTAATTTTGCAAAAAACAGAATGTTTATGTGGATCTATCTATTACACTTAAGCCAACTTATTTCACATATGAAGAAATAGACTAAGTATATTAGTGAAAGCAAATGCCTTCAGGTATCATATAAAAGGTATTTACTTGTGTAGTAATATCCAATCTAATATTTAATATACTGTATATTCCTTTTAAAATAATGTATGTTAAGACAGACTTTGAAGAAAAACAAGGTTAATTTTTCTGATATTCTGATATCTTTACCTACATAGGCCAAAATTTAAAAATCAACTTAAAAATAGTCTTCATTTTTCTTTATAAGCATTTTCCAGTGTGCCAATAAATGAGCAGTAAATGAGCATGCAGTTTTGGGGCTCCGTGTGCAAACCACATTTCTCACTTGCCCATCTGCATTGCCAGTTAGGCTCTGCCAATAGGTGGAGCTAGAGGATGACTGCAGGGCTAGAGAATTTCCCTTGAGCTTTCTGCCTACTTTCTGCTCCTGTCAGCTTCACCCAGGCCCAGCTTTTTAATATCTGGGAAAAATTTTGCTCTAATAGCTTCAGCAATTGAACCGAATTTGCATTTTTCCCAACATTTGCAGAATCAGTTCCATCACAGGTCCTCAGAAACACTAGCACCTACTGCTCAGCACCCACTCCTCAGAAATCTGGTATTCATCTTCACAGCGAGCCTTCTCCAAGTTACTAAATTTCAATCATTTCAGTCTGTTCCCTTTGATTATCCAGTCCTAAGGATTTCAGTTGTCACCTGCAATTATTATCTTTGCGATACCATGGTTAAAACAGTTTTGTAGTAAATTGTCTCATGTTAAAATGTCTAATTTCATTTCTGATTTCTGAATTGACTCAGAATGGAGCATGTATTTACTTTACTCCATAATTATTTCAGAGTTTTATAAACATGACCACAGATTTGGGGTCTAAAGGACAACTGACAGCAACCAGCTGTCCTAGACAAACCAGAACATATGGTTATCCTAGATATGAGATTAAATATAATCCTAACTGAAATTCTGGGTAGCAATGCTATTTTCTTAATAGTTAGAACAAAAATTCTTCCTGGCATTGACCTCACATACCTGGAATCTAGGAATTGCTGCCTTATCTTTTTCTGTTGCTAGTCAGGTTGCAATATTGAGAATTGAACTCTTAATATGACTGTAGACAGAGGTACTGGGATTGCATGAATTGGTAACACACTACTGATCTTTTGTAAGAACACGTTTGATTATATTTCTGCTCTGCCTAAAACCATTCAATGGTTACCCAATTACATAAGATAAAGTTGAGATTTAGACAGTCGTTTCTCTGAGAAGTCCCAAAGAGTGGGTTATATGCCTCCTGAATGAATACTCCCACAACACTTACCAACTTACTGATACCATAACATTCAGAATAACATTATAATTACTTGTTTACTTGTCTGTATCAAGCTTTAAGCTATAATGTCTATGAAACCAGAACCTATGTTGTGTTCGCCATTGCTAGTGATGAACACACTGTCTAGAACACAGGATAATCTCAATGTACATTTTATTTCTACTTTATATATACAGAAAGAAAAATAGTGAAGGCAGTACTAGAATAAGCTCCCATTGTACAGGGTCAGTACCTCAATTTTTTGGATGGTTACTCTTTAAGTGAGAGTATAGATAATTGGGAAGGAAGGAGATACTACTTTATTATCAGAAAAAGCAGTTTACTCTCAAACAGCAAACAATATGCTAACAACAGCCAGTTATTATAGTTCTTTATCTCTTGTAGTCAAGGGAAATTCTTCCTTAATTCTGACAATTGTTTGAGTGTAAACCTTAATATTAGTTATTTTCATCATTTATTTGTGCCTGCATTGGTATTTTATTAACAGGTTAACAAAGACTAAGTAATAGAGTGAAGTAAAATGCTATCCTTCCAGCCATCATTCTTATTCTTAAAATTATGTCATTTCCAGTATGTCAGAGATATCTTTCTTTATCAATAAATTTATGATAGTTGGATTGAAATATTTTATTTAATGTACAATTTTTTAACATCACACTTCTTTTTCACTTACTAAATACACACATAATCCAGAAAATACCTTCCTGTGATGGGAACTATAGGAGCTATGCAGACTATTTTCAAGGTTTAAAATATCAATATTGAATTGAAATATTTTAGTCTATGTGTCATTTGAAAAAGCATCAAAGACATCTTATATAAAGAACATTTCAAAAATTAGTTTGTGAAACTGAAAACTGGAGTATGTTTTCCACTACCTTGGGGGAGTGGAGAATTGGAATTCACTTCAATGTTGCAGGTGAGCAACAGTATATACTTAAATTTAAATGTTCTCTTTCTATTTTTTCTAATTTATTATCATGGGAAATAGGATGACGATGCATTTCCCTGATAAGAGTAATTGATAGAAGTCTAAATAAATATGGGATTCCTATGTACATAATTTAGGGCTTTTCTTCCACAACACATCTCTCTGTTGTACTCACACTCATACAAGTACTACATTGACATATCAGTGAGCTACTTTTGGAAAAGTTCAATTATAATATTTTTAAAACATACTCTAAAAACATTACATTTATGTCATGAGGGAGTTACTTTTTTCCAGTGTCTTGGTTGAGAAGTGTTCTGAACTATATAAAGTAGAGAACATTTTATAACATTGTCTCTGGCATTTTGTGGACCACAGATTTTAAAAATATCTAAATCTGGATAGAATCAAAAGCATATTAATGTTCCTGCTGAGGAAAACTGTTATTACTCAGCAATTCAGTGGCTTTAGAATATACCATTCAATATGAAGAAAAAAACTTAGTCCAAGAAATGTAATATAGTCACTCCTTTTTCATGTGTTAACTTTCCCTAGATTATAATGATTTCATTCTTCAGCAAGACTTCAGAAAGCACTAGTGGGCTAGAGAATCTTTTTTTTTTCTTATAATTATTTTAATATCTTCCATGACTATGGACATTTTCCTTTTCTCATTGCTACTACTAGCTATTTTTTTTAAGTTTTATTTTAAGTTCAGGGGTATATGGGCAGGTTTGTTATATAGGTTATCTTGTGTTATGGGGTTTGTTTGTACAGGTGACTGGTGCTTGGATAACTGGCTAGCCATATGCAGAGGAGAATCTTTTTATAATCTAATGAAAATTACCAACTTTCTTCTAGAGAGGTGCATATACACATACATTACCTATTGTTTACCATTTCAGGTTTTTCAGGAGTTTTCTAAAATCATTTATTGGTTTAAAGGCTTCAGAGGTATATGCAAATGACTGAAAATTCCACATTTTTATCCCAAACCTAATGCCTACGTAGATAACCTGCAGCCACTACACTTTGACATATCTAGAATGGAATTGTCTTCTGCTCACACTTACATATACTAGTTCATTTCCAATTTCAGTCAATGACAACTACTATCCACCTAGTTTTTTAATCCATAAATATGGAGTTATACTTTATCCTTTTTCTTTTAGTTCTCCCACCCAATCAATTAACAAGTCATGTCACTTCTGTGCATTTAATTATTCTCAAATATGACTTGTTCTTTTATCCCATTAAGCATTTATTTTCTTTCATCTGAATCCCCACCTCCAGCCTTATCCCTTCACAATATTTCTTCATACAGAAGCATTAAAATGTGCATTCTAAAATGCAGAAAAGACTACTCACTGCCTTTAAGATAAGACCAAACACTTCACTATGGCTTAAGAAGGCCTGTTGTAGTCTTGTGTTTTGAAACCTTTCCACAAGTGTTGTAAGTCTCTGTCATAATAAACTACAGACAGTACACAAATCTAAGATGTGCCCTGATGCTGTGGGTCCTTGTTAAAGTTCTTTATGTAAAGCCAGAATTTGAAAATGCACTTTGCATATGAGAAGTCTCCTGGGCTTAAGGCAAAGAACAGAACAACCAAAAGATCTAGGTTCTAATCTTAATCTGACACTTGGATGAGTTATACAAAATGTTTGGACCTCAATTTCCTCATCAGTAAAAACAACCGGATTTGTGCCTTCATCTTTAGCAGTCTATGGTTGCCTTTTGCATCTCTTAGAGGTCATTAAATATGTTCAAGTTAATGTGTTGTCATCTAGTGGTTTTATTTCAGCAACATTTGCTAAAAAACTCAGTTTGTGAAGTAGAAAAAGAAAGACAATGATTACTATTTTACCAGTTATGAGGATCATATATTTACTTTTATAATTTTCTAATATACACAAAATATGTATTTTAATATTAATTATATTTGTATTTTGTATTATCTGTGAAAAATATTTAATATTTGTTTTGTTGTGCAATTTATACTGTTAGTGTTATATTATGTATATCATTTATATTATCTTAATTTTATATTATTAGTTTTTCCTTATATCTTGCATTTTCAGTGTCACAAAATTTTCTAAATTCAATGCATCATAAAATTGTTACTTAGAAGAAAAAAGCAAAATTAAGAAACGCAGAAGAATGTATGTTAGAGAATAGCTGAGATAATTTAAATTATTACAGTTAGGTAAAGAATTTTTATTTGTAAGTTTTTTACTAACTAATGTAGACAAGGAGTATTTTTACACATATCTTTGTCATCAGTGTTAAAGCTTGAAATGGTTTTTTTTTTTATTTGATTCCTCCTCTTTCTGCACATACTCTCCTGTCTGGTCTCCACTCATCTTTGTCCTGCTATATACATTAGGAGGCCGAAACCAACAGACTCCTTCATATGAGCTCCCTGACCAGCTAGTTCATAGTTAGGGTTAGCTACTGAGAGTCAGTGAAATAAGAAAGGTGAGATTTGATAACGTTTCTTCCCAGCCCCCTCTCTATTTAGAGTTATTTCTCTGGCTGGAGTACACTGTGCTGTGAGTTTACTTCCTAGTAGCCTCTCACCCTTGGCTCCAGCTCTCACCATTTCATCATTTTCACTCTGATTCTCAAAAAGTGGTGTAATGTCTCCTTCTTTTTTTAATACTGCTACATCTTTACCCAGTCCCATCTTTAAATTACCTTTATTTAAACCATCTGAATGGGTTATATTTTATGTAAAATCCTGCTTGATTCAAAACTTCAAGGACATTTTTAGAGGAATGCATACATTAAGGAAATTATGTATTTTTTAATTATACAAATAGAAGCAAAAAATATAATTAATAATGTCTTCTGTTACTATTGTTTAAAAATGCAGAATTGGGTCCAATCACATCATTTTGAAATTTAATCTAGAAAACTTGAATGAACACTGTTAAATCCTAACTCAGTGAAAAAGTCCTGGTGAATTCATGAGGTGATGAAAAAATGGTTTTAAAATCAGAACGACATAGACGTGAATTCCAGCTCTATTACAGACTAAGTCAAATTAAGCCTGGTATCTACTATTTATGACTCAGTTTTATTTGACGAACTTTTAAGATCATTGTAAAAGTAGAAATAGAATAAAGAATGTGGGACATGGTATATTCTTACTGAATGGTAATCTCTTTAAATTTGTCACTATTTTTCTTTGCAATGGTTATCCTTAATGCAGCAATTTACTCTACAGACTGATATATCTCCATCTGAAACAGAGGCAGCATCTGCTTGAATGGACAAATTCAGAAGTGTACGTAGGATATGTTGGTGACTGAAAAATTCAATGCTATATATATGCCAAAAATACAGATGGCACTGTTGCCATTTGTGATGATTAATTGTATGTGTCACATTCACTGGGTTAAAAGATACCCAGATATCTCTAAAACATTATTTCTGAGTGTGTCTGTGAGGTGTTTTTGGAAGAGATTAATCTTTGAATCACTAGACTGAGTAAAGATCACCTTCCCCAATGTGGATGGGTATCATCCAATCAGTTGAGGGCCCACTTAATTAGAACAAAAAGATTGAGGCAAAGCAAATTCCCTTTCTCTTCTTGAGCTAGTACATCCATCTTCTCCTGTCCTTGGACATCAGACCTCCTGATTCTAAGACTGCTGGATTCCAGGACTTAACACTACCAGTACCCCAAGTTATCAGGCATTCAGCCTTAGTCTGGGAGTTTAACAATTGTCTCCTCTGGTTCTCAGCCCTTCAGACTGTGACTGAATTACATAACCAGTTTCTCTGGTTCTCCAGCTTACAGACAGAAGATCCTGTGGCATCTCAATTGCCATAATTTCATGAGCCAATTTCCATCATAAATCTCTTCTAGTAGATCTACATATATTCTATTGATTGTGTTTCTCTGGAGAATACTCACTAATGCATGATACTATTGGGCAAATTCAGAAGCTTGTGCTGAATCAACAGAGATAGACTTTACATGGCTATCATCTTCCCTTTGGCACACATTTCTTTGTCATAACAATTGGACTAATGCTACCATGAATTCTTGTACTACATAGATCTCCGATTCAAGGGATCTAAGTTCCTTCTATCTGACTTATTTATTTGGTAGGTATCAAACAGAAAATCCCAAGTCTTAGAATGGAAACAAATTTTCAAAGATTACATAAATACAGTCAATACATTTGTTTAAAGTTAAATATAACATTCCCTCTCTGAGGGCATTAAGGTAAAACAGTGCATGCTTATTCTTGAGGAGACTGCAATTATATAAGGAAGAAAAAATCAACCTGAGAATATTTTTATTAGCTAGGTAAAACTTTAGTGTAAAGTGTACAATAATATTATTTTATAGGTATGTTGGGTAGAATATTATTGATTATATCAGATTTCATAGCTGAGGCAGAGCTACACTTGTATAACACTTTTTACTTCCCTCTACCTTATCATATATCACATTGTTATATCATTTTGTTGGGTTCATCTTTCATTTCACTTAACTCTGAAAATTTTAACAGCAGAATTGTGACTTGTACCAAAATAATACATCACATAATTGTGTTCATCTAACTGTGGCTTCATCAAAATTAAAAATAAATAGAATTTCTGCCTGACCACATGCCATCATATACAAGATTTAGAAACTAATAACAAAAGGAGGGTAAAATAATTCTAAAAGCAAAGGGCTAAAGTATATAATAAATTAATAGTTCCTGAAAAACGGTAAGAAGAAGACTGACAGCCAATAGAAAATAGGTGAAGAATATAAGAAAAGTCATAGAAAATGTAGGGCAGGAGATCAGTCATTATAAGTGAAATGCAAATTAATTTTGCCCTTAGGTACCATTTCTCACATAGCAAAATGATAAAAATCTAAAAGTAGACTATTGATGGAGAGTAATTAGACAGTATTTATAAATACACCAGCAATTGTAGTTTAGAAAATCAGCCTACACATATGCTTACATATGTGCAAAATGTGTGCAAAATGTAAAAGGTTTCTCATCAAGGCACTGTCTATATTAGCAAAGAATTTAAAAGAAACTGAATCTATCAATAAGAGGTAAAAAATTAAATTGTGAGACTCTTGCATGATGAAAAATAATATATATCTGCTAAAAGTGGGGAAAAGGTAGCTCTTCATGTATTATTATGAAAGGATTTCTAAGGTATGTTATAAAGTGAAAAGCATACAAAAAACAGTGTGCCATTATTTGTGTAAAAAACAAATAAAAATTATAGAAATTTCTCCTATTTTGCATACACATAATATTTTGGGGCTTTAGATTCTAATTGTACTGTGGTATTAAATTATCTCTCTATCACTTTTAAAGCAGTGGTATATCTATTCTATTTCCCCAAGATCTGCTGCTGGTGAGACAGCCAACACAGACTTGGCTTTCTCAATAAAAAGAAGGAATTAGTTTATGTCTGAAGAAAAGGTTAAGTATATTAAAAACGTGCTTCAATGGCATTTCAATTAATTTTGTCAAATACATTTTAAAGATAGTCTGATATAACAAGCATTATAATAATAATGATTAACAACATTTTAAAAATACTTTTCAAAAAGTACTATTATGCTAACATTTAACTTGCATCACAGTAGAAGGTCCTAAATATATGTCTTCCCACTGAATTTCTTCTAGTGGAAGACATTTCCTTTGATGGAAAGGAGACAGCTTTGTAGAAGAAACTCCTTGAGTTTGAATTAATCGGTATCTTTATGACCTCTAACACTGGTGCAATTTTTTTCCAATGACATAATGATACAAATAATAAATAAAATAACATGGAATTACATAAAATATTTAATGATATTACAAACATTTTACAAAGATCAATCAAAACTAGGAAAGATATATTACCAAAATTTTAAATAGCTTGGATCTAAACAGAATAGTATTCCTTACACCCAAATAGGAACCCAGGAAAAACATAAAATTTAAATATTGAGCATTAAATATCAGATGAATTCCAAATGTCCAGTAGAAAGATCAGGGTCTAAGAGGGTGACTGCTCAAAAATACAATATTCAATTATATTAATACATATATTAAACCATTATTAGCCTTTTGCTGTCACAGGATGTTCTTAGCATGTCTAATACTGCAATGTTCTTCATTATCTCATGCTTTTCTTGCTATCCAGTCTCATTTTTTTTCCAGTTTCCACTTTCTAATTCTAAGATTCTGCACTGAGATTTTTTGTGATACCTGAAGTTGCTCCGTTTTGCTTTTTAGGTTCTCTAGGTTACTGTTATGGTTTGGATATGTTTGTTTGACCCAGCCCAGTCTCATGTTGAAATCTGATCCCCAGTGTTGGGTGAAGGGCTTGGTGGGAGTGTTTGTATTATGGAGACGGATCTCTCATGAATGGCTTAATGACATTCCCAGTGGAGTGAGTGAGTTTTCACTTTTAGTTCCCAGGAGAACTGGTTATTGAAAAGAGTCTGGTATCTGGACCTTTCTAGCTTGCTTCCTGCCATCACCATATAGTGGGTTCCCCTTCACCTTCCACCATGACTGTAACCTTCCTGAGGCCCCTGCCAGAAGCAGATGTTGGTGTCAGGCTTCTTGTACAGCCTGCAAAACTGTAAGTCAAATAAACCTCTTTTCTTTATAAATTACCCAGCCTGAGTTATTAGTTTATAGCAACACATAACTAAGACTGTCCCTATTTCTCTCCTTGGGATACTTGTCCCCACATCTTGCCTCTGTAATTATTACTCATCTTTCAGACCTTGAGATACATGTCACTTTCATATGTTCCTTGATTCTGAAGTCCATGGTAGACATCACTCCAGCATTTTTTTCTAATGATACTGTACTTTCCTTATCATTAGTGTATCATACCGTTAATTGTTGCTCTCCGCCATTTACCTGTAAGCTCTATAAATGCAGGGATCATGACGATCTTGTTAAGTGTTACACCTAAGCATCTGCAACATTGAAGATAATCGCTACATTTAAAATAATGCTGTTATAAAGAAATTTTCAAATTTTGTCTGTGTGGTAACTTGTTATACATATTCCTTAAAGAAATGTTTTTGGAAAATCGTTCACATGCACTGCTGATGGAAATGTCAACTGTTTTGACCTTTTATGAAAGCAATATGGGACAATATATATATGTACACACAAATGCTCATATATTACTGTCTGTATATGTGTGTATATAGGCATATATGTATTTCTCAATGCAGTAAACCTCTCTGCTAAAGTAAAGCTACGAGTAGGTAAGGTTGTACATTAAAAAGTTGCTTATTATAGTATTGCTTCCAGTGATGAAAAACAAACAGCAAAAGAAATAAGGAATGCCTGTTAGTAGAGTAATTGTTTAACAATGTTACATTATATCCTTGCCATAAAATGTCACCAACCATTAACAAAAGTTTGTGAGAAATATCCCAGCTGACTTGAAAATATTTCACAAAGTATTATTGAGTGAGAAAAGCAAAATTCTGAGGGTGTGTATTTGGTGGCTCTAAAGAAGAATAAGAAAGGATGTTTTCTAAGTTGGCAACTTGATTTAACTGGTTAACTGAAGGAGACTGGAAAAGATATTGGTTGGAAGGAGACGAACAAAACAATAAAGGATAAAAAATAGAGACTGATCCCTGTAGAACATGTGTAATATAATTGTGTTTATCCCTTGCTCATAAAAATTTTGTGCATTCTTATATGTACAATAAAACTTTTAAATATAAATATGCAGTTTCCTGAATCTGTGCAAGTCATATGAAGCAATACCTAAGTATGTACCACAGACTTAATAATTTATTTGGTCCTGATTACCCCTAGTAAAACTAAGCAATGACTGCTGACATTTGTCCTTCAAAATTCTCAGGGAGAAAGGCAAAATGTCAGTCCTACTCAGTTACCTTCATAGAATCCATTACATTCAGACATGACTGAGAAAATTAAAGGTGTGCAGATAGCTGTCTGATACTCATTGGCTGGACACTTAAACAGAAAAAAGAAAATGAGGCTAGGCGCGGTGGCTAATGCCTGTAATTCCAGCACTTTGGGAGGCCAAGGTGGGCAGATCACTTGAGGTCAGGAGTTCAAGACCAGCCTGTCCAACATAGTGAAACCCAGTCTCTACTAAAAATACAAACATTAGCTGGGCATGGTGGCACACGCCTATAATCCCAGCTACTCGGAAGGCTGAGTCAAGAGAATCACTTGGACCCAGGATGCAGAGGTTGCGGTGAGCCAAGATCACGCCACTGCACTCCAGCCTAGGTGACAGAGCAAGACTCTATCTCAGAAAAAAAAAAAAAAGAAAAGAAAACGAAAAGAGAAAGGGAGAAAAAAGAAAACTAGAGGGCTAAGCAAATGTTATCTATTTTGAGCACTAGACCTAGGGTCTAAATAAATAGGAAAAAGACAACTTTTTATAATTAGAGGTTCTTAAATATCAAATATAATTGTCAAGATGAATACTGAAATGTAACCTATTTTATACTGTGTTTTGTGCATCAAATTAGAAAAAAATTACAGGTACTAATTTGGTATCCATACTCATTATATTGCTTTATTACTAGTAACATTTAAAAACAAATATCAATTGTATATGTCCACACCAGATATAAATATAGTTTTAATTTGTTTTAATAGAGGACAGAAGCAAGTCTATGAGACACAGATAACTGAACTACGCTGAATTTGGCAAAGTGTTATGGTTTCATAGAAGATAAAATATTCGAGCAGGGAACTGTAGTAGGTAGAAGTAGGGAAAAATACAGGGTCAAATACACATGCTCCTGCCCATAAAGACAAGGATCATATCAGTTTTCTAGTTTACCTTACATCTCCAATGTCTGGCAGAGTCCCCAGTAAATAATCATGTTTAAGAAATGCTTGCTGAATTAATAATTAAATGAATGACTGCATAAATCAAAATGACATTCTAGTAATTTACAACATAGTATTCAGCTAGGTAGGAGAAATTATTAGCAGATATTGATTATTAAAAGAATGAATGAGATATGAAAATAAGACTTAGTAACAATAAAGTATTAACCTCATTTTATAACCACTTTATTCTTTTAGCAAAAAGTGATCTATGGCAGTTTTGCAGAAGAGAATGGAAAAGAAGTTTGGAGCTGCTCAAAGGCTACAAATGCCATGCTAGGAAGTTCACTTCATCCTTTAGGAAGATAATGGAGATGCAACAGAACTTTTATATATATTCATATATTTTAATATATTATTTATTATTTTTATTTATTATATTTACTATTATGTTTATTATCTATTGTTATAAATATATACTTATATATTATTATATTTATTATTATATATTATATATATTTCATGTCACTTAATGTATGAGTAAAATCAGTAAAAAAGCTATAGTCGAGCCTTTAAATAGAAAAACAAATTCCCCTACAAATAATAATTATTGCCCCACTTTCTCTGGTATGTCTTTGTCATTTTGTGACTTGCCTCCAATTGACCAAAATTTAACTACAAACTTCCACAACTCACAACCCTACAAAAATGTAGACTGAAATAAAAAGAATAAAATATATGTTTCAAAAAATATACATTAAGCATATTGGAATATGCTTAATATATAGGAATATTATATTATATAATATATAATTATACTATTATATTATTATATACATAAAATATATATGAAGTATATATTGGAATATTGCCATATAATTATTCACAATTTTAGAACCTCAAGACTTTTTAAAGTTACTTTGAGTTATTTGCAAAATATAGTGCAGAAACTTTTTAATAATCAGTTAACTTACCTTTAGGTAAATGCCTAATTAAGAAGCTTTGCAAATATGGATGGGAGTACCCATATCCTAGGCCCTGTTACCATGTTAGCCTCCTTGTAGTTTTCCTTTTCATCAAGTGCAAGGTAGGCATACCTCATCAAGTCAAGAGGGAACATCCTGCATTCTAAAGAATTCATTTCAATATAGCTAAAGGTTAAAGAAAGGACAAAAAATGCCATTACTCTTAGAGAATACTTACTACGTGGCCCTTGGCCGACATATAAAGAGGGGATGATATATCAACCTCTGACTTAAATATCCCTGCCAGTTACCACTATCTTTTCATGACATTTCAAAATGTTAATTAATTTCTGCCTATGGTTACATCTTGTGGATTTTTGTTTGTTTTAAGAGTTATCCCACCTGGATAACTCAGCTGAGCAGGCATCAGCTGTCAGAGTAGCCATTTAAAGCAGCAAGACAGAAATAAAAGACTTCAGCCTTTAGTCACCTCCTGCTATGGTATAAGCAAGAGTCTAAAACCAGAGAAAACACTGACTCACCCAGTTTCATTTTCCCTCATGAAAAAGCACAGATTTGGGGGCCATCTCATTTTTGAGGAAGCCCAGAACAAAAGGCAGTGACAGTAATTATGGAATCTGGGAGGCAGGATGTGAGAAAGGGGGTGAGGTTGAAGGGTGATGGGTTAGGAATGATATTAAGTCAGAGTAGAGAAAAGTGTCTTGATGTTTCCCCCTTCTCCCTCCATCAAGAGGCCTAGGCAAAGGCATCTGAAGACCCCTACCCAAGGCCTCAGGAAAAGAGACCTAGGAGTGCATGTTCTTACCAGGCAAGGAAGTAAATAAGGGAAGAACAGAAGGGGCAAGGGAGGGCTGGGATCTTGAGGGCAACTCTTCTCAGAGGCTGCCAGGAACTAGCTGTGCACCCGCTCTGTGTAGGGAGGGTAGCTTCCCTGTGTGACCTGCAAGGTAAAGCTTTTGAAATCACCTATGGTCAGGCCTGAAAAATCACACACAGGTTTTAATTAGGAGCTGGACTCCTTACCAATTCTATTTTTCTAGAAGAATATACAGAGTCATTGTTTTATTTCTTTGGTATGAAGTCAAGAAACTATAATTAGTCCAGGCTTTTGATATGTGTTTAACTAAGTTCAATATATTGACAATTGAATTATACATTTTCCAGATGGCAAAAGATCACATATCTGGCAGAGTTTCTTAGTTGAAGTTTCTTTTTGTATCAATTAATGTATGGTTATTCAATAGACAATTACAAATCATGTAATCTATTCTAATTTTTTAAGCAATTTGTATTTCTTATATCTTTTCGAGGAAAAAGTCAAATTTGAATAGATCCAGTAAGGTACATGTCAATATCTGCAGCTCCTTATAAAAAGCTAAAAATGCAGCAATTTACCTCAACTTTTATCTCTGATGCTGGTGATTAATTTTTCCCAATGTACCCTCTTCTCTGGGACTTGGCTGTATTACAGTTTTCTTTTAAAAAGTCTTGTTCCATATAACCAATAGAATCTTTGTGTATTAAATACACATACACACACATTATTGTAGTATCATTGTGCTGGATGAATAATTTTCATAAATTCAAGAGCTAGAGAGGCTATATGTAAATAGATAATTGAATTATAGTGGGAAATGCACAAGAAACAGAGTAATTGTTTCTGAGAATGGGTCAGTGAAATTTTTATTAATAAAATGGCATCTAAACTGGGGTTTGAAGAATAAGTTTTTTTAAAAAATACAATTAATGAAGTGTAAAGGGATATTGTATTTTATATGATAGGAAACCATCAATTGAAGATTTTGTCTAAGTAACAAATAATAGCAATCAATCTAGCAAACAATATTACCTCTATCAGTTAAGATGGATAACAATATACTTTAAAAAGGTTACTAAATTTCCACTCATTGACTAATACTGTAACTCCATAGTAACGATGTAGTTTTATAAATATAAAGCTGATAATTCATAATTATTATATCTTTCTTACAACATGGATTTTTTTGTATTGAAGAGGATTGCTGCAAATTTTCTCCTCCAGAATTTTATATAATCTATAAAATGGTAAGTATGAAAATTATAATAATAAATAATACACCACTAGATATCCTTCTGTACTATACCTTTCCTGATACCAAGGATCATGGGTTGTTTCTATTATTTTAAACGATTTCAAGAGTTCTCTAAATATTTTAATATCTTTGAATTATTTGCCCATGAGTAACTACATGAATTGGGCAAAATTATTCTTACTATGAATATATCAATAGATAAATTATAGAATAAATTCACAGAGCATATTTGAGATTCTCTTCTTATTATTTGGTGTTCCATATCTTGTTCATTCTGGAAATGAGAAAGAATTCCTGCAAACTGAACAACAGATTCTATTTCCACTTCTATGCAAGTGTGGACCTGGATAATAACAACGACAGTACACATGAATGGGGAGTGACAGTGGTGGCATAGGGTGACCTGATTCCCTTATATGTTTATAGACCTGTAAAGTCTAGGATGTAGTTTCTTAGTTATTTTTGTTATTATAGACAAGAGAGAGGAAAAATGATCTTTAATGTGCTGTTTCAGAGCATGAATCACACTTTACAAGCCATTCCTGTCAGCCCATAATATAAACTAATCTTCTAATAAGACACTGTGTCCTTCCATATAGTTCAGTGAAGTGCATAGTGATTTCAACCTTAATGGAAAATGATTATCTTTTGCTGAGGTGACCTTTTAACCCAAACTACAGTCCAAGTTCATCTCTATATTTTACTAGCATGTCTATTAACATTGTGTTCATGTAATAGAGCATATTACACAAAGCATTATTGGGCTGAATTTTCATTATAAAATAACAACAATCTTCACAGTATAAATCATCTTTGACTGCAAGGAAAGCTAATGTGAATGTGGGTGAGCTAGCATCTATCTCACCCAGGACACCTGTCCATACAGTATAAATACAATATGTAAGACTTTATTTCCCTTTGTTTTCTATTTTTTAAAACTAAGACCTTAGTGGTTTATTGAAAATGATAATACTACCATTCAGTATATTTGACGAGGAAAATAACTTGTAACTCACATATTTTAATTTTGTCCTTCATGTTTTCATTTAATCTAATTTCTTTATAGGTCATAGAGCTTTTCTTATTGGTAGGAAATGTAGTTAGAGTTAATATACACACAAGTGTGTGCACTCATGTAACACGCAGGCTCAGCTATATATATATATGTTTTATATATACATAAAATAGGATATCCAAACAACATATTAGGAACAGTTAAAAATAATTCCTAAATAGCAATGGAATTAAATGCAAATAAGTTTTCTAAAGTATTTGACACAGTTTATTATCTTAAATATTTCAGCATATTCTTTAAGATTTTATGAGAACCCATTGTTATTAACAATTCATTTTAAGCTTCTGCTCTGACTCTTTCTGTTTTACTACAAATTCCTAATTAAGAGTGCTTGAATGACCTTCATTGAATTGTTTGTGGTTGTTACGCCGCAGTTTGTTTATTGTTGAAGTCCCAATTTCCACTATCTGGACACAGAGAAAGAGGTGAGGGAAAGAAAATGGCAATTACATGTTGTTAAATAACTACATAAATCATTCCTTAAAGACATCTATAGTGATTTGTTGATTGTTTACAGCCCTTTAAATTTTGAACACCCCCCGACACATGTAGGCTTTTACATTTGATTAAAAGGAAGAAAAATTCTCATTCTTGTTTACTGACTTCCATTCACACACCCCAGAGTAATGTGGCTGGACTCCAGAGTATAAATCTGAGCTGAAACTGTTGTGTGTCTAATAATGATAAACATTACACAAGCCCATTTAATTGGCAGAAGCTTTAGTTTAGTATATTTAACTGATTATAAATAGGAAATAGATTATTTTACTAAAATAACAGACTTTTTTTCTAAAAACACTATTTCTTACTCACATATGGTTGTCAAATAGCTTTGAATGGCCTAGATTATTCACTCCATATACATTTATTCATTTTAGTCAACATCAAATTCCTATTATGGCTATCTATGCTATTCTATGCATCTCTCATAGCATGCTATAGTTGTTTGAGAAACTCAAGCCAAAAAAAAAAAAAAGTGACTCTCTGTGCACAATCCATGCCAATGAGGCTTTGATAATCAGGCCAATCACTTAATTACAAGTTTGTATTTCTATTCCCACTGAGATGTGCCAATTAAAAGAATTTGACTTTAATTCCAAACAACATATTAGTCTAATTACCTGATGTACTGCCTGCTTTGAATTTTGTTTAACCTTGTGCGTGTATGTGTGTTTGTGTGTGTGTGTATTTAATACATGATCTGTAAAGTATTGTGAATTACAAGGTATAGACTATAATTTCAAAAATGAATCTGGGTCTACCTTTTCAAAACACCTTGTATCTTCACCCAGGTAACTTGAATTTCATAAATAACAACTGTGTGTCATTGGTCTTGAAGGCCTCAAATTATTTAAACTGGTGGTCTCATTCCCTCTATGTTAGAAAAAAATGTAAAAGCTCTTTTTCAGCTAATGATTAACATCACTGTGTAAAATAAATTTGATCATTTGAAATACTAACAAGGTGATTTATGCACATGCTGACTACCTTCATTTTTCAGGATATTGCAAATTAATCCTATCACTGCAGAAATTATGTGCTTTAGAGTTGCATAGAAAAAATGATTGACAAGTCATAATCCTAAGGGACAGCTATACAAATTATTATATTTCTAAGGTATTACTTAAAGAAGAACTAACTTTTCAGTTCTCCAACGAATTCAAGGTTTGGGAACTTTTTCCTTTGACTGAGAAATCAGAATATGACAATGTCAAAAAAGTGAAAACTGTCAATGTTAGAACAGATCAAGTCTCAAGCAAAAACACTGCTGTCTGTCTGAGATCTAGAATCAAAGTGTAGAAATTATTTCCCCATGGGGCAGAGAATAATAAGCCCCTAATTAAATGAAATAATGGCTCTAGGATATGTGACCTGATGAAAATTATAAAAATCAGAGATGATATTCAGAAGCTAGTTTAAAAGAAATTTTTTAAAACTCTGCATTTTATTTCTTCCAGATGTAGAATCCAAAAAAAGAACTTTAAACTTGAAGATACATCTCTCAAATGTACTTAATATTCAGAGTATAATTAAATTTTGCTCCTTTAAGACATATGCCTTTTAAAATTCTGAACCTTTCCATGTTCTGCATTGTAATAAATATAGTTGAATATTATCTTGTGAAATAGTTGACTCAAATTTATAATTTTAAATAAGCAGTGCTAAATAACAGAAAGGAAATGATAAGAAATTGAATAAATGTAAACAATGATCATCTAAGTAGAATAAGGGAGCATGAATAATACTTTAACAAGAAATGCAACAGTAGGAACCAGAATCAGAAAAAATAATAATTCTTTTTCAGCTAGCTTGTTGTTCATGTATAGAAATAATACCAATTTTCACATGTTGATTTTGTATCCTTAAACTTTGCTGAATTTCTTGTCAGGTCTAAGAGTTTTTGGTAGAGTCTTTAGGTTTTTGTATACATAAGTTTATGTCATCTGCAAACAGAGATAAATTGACTTCTTTCTTTCTCGTATGGATTCCCTTTATTTCTTTCTCTTGCCTAATCGCTCTGGGTAGGACTGCCAGTACTATGTTGAATAGAAGTGGTGAGAGTGGGGATTCTTATCTTCTTCCAGTTCTTATAGGAAAAGCTTTCAGCTTTCCCCCGTTTGCTAGGTTAGCTGTGGGTTTGTCATATGTGACATTCATAGCTCTGAGCTACTTTCCTTCTAAACCCAATTTATTTAGAGCTTTTATCATATATCACTGTTCAATTGTATCAATTGTTTTTCCACACCTGTTGAAATGATCATATACTTTTTGTCCTTCACCTAGTTGATGTGATGTATCACATTTACTTATTTGCATATGTTGAAACATCCTTACAACCCTGGGATAAATCTCACTTGATCATGATGTATTATCTTTTTGATATGCTGTTGGATTCAGTTTGGTAATATTTTGTTGAAAATTTTTGCATGTATGTTTATTACGGATATTGGCCTGTAGTTTTCCTTTTTTGGTGGTGCTTTTACCTAGTTTTGGAATCATGGTTATGTTGACCTCACAGAATGAGTGAGAAAGAATTCTCTCTGCTTCAGTGTTTCGGAATGGTTTTAGAAGAAGTAATATTAATTCTTCTTTAAAAGTTCAGTAGAATTCAGCACTGAAACTATTTAGTCCTGGGCTGTTTCTTGGTGAGAGACTTTTTATTAATGATTAAATCCATTAGTTGTATTGGTGTGCTCAGGATTTTTACTTCTTGGTTGAATCTTAGTAAGTCACATTTATCCGGGGCTGTGTCCATTTCCTGTAAGTTTTCTTTTAATTTATTGGTGGATAAAGAAACCAATAAGTCAACTTCATTTACAATACCTATGAAAAATAGTTAGGAATAAATTTAACCAAATAGATGAAAGACCTCTACAAGAAAAACCACAAAATAACAATTGAAGGGGATACAAACAAATGAAAGATACCCCATGCTCATGAATCAGAAGAATTAAGAAGATGAGCACACTGCCCAAAGAAATCTATGGATTCAGTGCAATTTCTATCAACATACCAATAACATTCTTTAATGAAATTGAAGAAATATTCTAAAATTTGTAGGAACCATGAAAAAACCCATATAGGGAAAGCAATCCTAAATTAAAAAAAAAAACAAAGCTGGAGGCATCACACTACCACATTTCAAAAGATATTACAAAGCGATAGTAACCAAAACAGCATGGTACTGGCATGAAAATAGACACACAGACCAATGGAACAGAATAAAGAACCCAGAAATTAATTCATGCCTCTACAGGCAATGCATTTTTGACAAAGGTGCTAAGAGCATTCATCAGGGGAATGACAGTCTCTTCAATAAATTTTGCTGGGAAAACTGAATATCCATACACAGAAGAATAAAACTAAATACCCATCTCTCACCTCATAGAAAAGAAAAAAAAACTCAAAATGAATTAATGACCTAATGTAAGACCTGAAACTATAAAACAACTGAAAGAAAACATAGGGAAAATGCTTCAGGACACTTATTTGGGCAAAGATTTTATAAATAAGACCTCAAAATCATAGTCAACAAAAGCAAAAATAAACAATTGGGATTTATCAAACTAAAACGCTTTTGCACAGCAAAAGAAACAACAGAGTGAAAAGCAACCACCAGAATGGCAGAAAATATTTACAAACTGTTCA